>NC_091932.1:45833690-46138378 GCF_041260155.1 Ptychodera flava | reverse complement strand
GAGCACACATGGGTGGCGGGACTGTGAGGGTGGAGGGACTGTGACCTGAACAGCAGTAAAGCCACCTCAGGTTGTACGTTGTTGTCCTGGTGGTGGTGGGCTTGTCATCCTGGTGGTGGTGGGCTCATCTGATAACTTTGAAAGAACGCATAAGCGTAGCAATCTCGGTCTTTAAGTGGCTTAATTTGATCTGCTGCAATTCAATCTCCTTCCTCATATCTGGGATGTGCTCGCAGTTGGAACACGCTTGGCGTTGTCTGTCAGTCTGGACGCCGACGTTGTGTGGTATTTGATGAGCTGCAGCGAACTTTGCAACAAGTTTTTTTACCTCGCTCTTCGTCCCGTAGATCAATACTAACGTTGCCGGCGTGGAAACTTTCTCTCTCCGTTTTCATGTTCGGCAAGCATAGCAGCTTCAGGTGCTGAAACACTCTCAATGACAATCAACAAATAAATGTGACAGAGAATTTAATAAACTTTCCACCTGCAATCTCACTGAGTCGAACATCTATGGCTTACACCATTGACAGTTCATGAATGTATTGTAGACAAGGCGCTTGCGTGACAGCAAAATGTGCATCAACTACTCAAAGAGACATAATGAATTTCATTTCCAAATTTGAAAAAAATCACATGACGGGACTATTTTAGCTGTATGCTTGTAAACAGGATAAAGCACACATTGTCATATCAACAACTTCAAGTGTATACTATATGTCTACATATACAGCCTGTTGTGTTATGGATAGTTTTCTGCGGTAAATGGTCAACTGGACTGGACTCTAAAATAATTTTTGCCAAAGCACCCTAGCCCTGATCAAGTTTACACAGTCATTTGTGATTGGATACAGGGCGAGGAGTGTAGTGTAGTAGTTATTGCATTTCAAGGCCTCCGGCCCATTTGCAAGGAGTTACAATTCAAAAATTATACAAATCGTTAATGGAAAAGAAAATGAATGATTTGACAGGTAAAGAGAAATTACAATTTAGTTTCAATTGAAAGAATTTCTGAGCGAAGCATTCTTATCTTTAGATCGTAACAAACGTAGAAATTTACACTTATTTGGATGAATAAGAAATTCTTTTACAATATACATTAACCGAAGCTTGTCAAAAACAGGGCATTCTAAGAGGAAATGAAACTCATCCTCGACCTTATTGGATTTACACATTTTACAGATTCTTTCAATGCTGGTAATACCAGTGTGTCTACCTTCCTCTATTTGTAACGGAAGACAAGAACAACGAAAACAAGCAAATGTTTGAAGTATTTTGAAGTCGAGCTTCAAGGACAAATCTCTTTCTATATCTAATGTGCTCTTAAATTCAATATAGGTGTGCATGTTTGGTTTCCTGCTGATAGTTTCCCACCATTTTTGTTTATATACATCTTTAATTCTCAAGTCAAACTCTTGCATGAATCTGTCTTTATCACCAACTTCCTGTGCCAGCCAAACGTATCCAAAGCTGCAATTATTGCAACATCGTCTGCATACAATAATGAAAATAAATTTAACATATCTTGAGTTAGTTGGATACCAAGCCCTCCAGAATTTTTAAGCATGTCATGTAACTCTTCAATAAAAAATGTCTTGTACATCACGAAGTAAAACTGTAAATTTTCTATCCATTTAATGAATGGTTTGGGTCATTTAACAAACTAATGACCGAAGCATTCTCATTAGACAGAAATGGGACAATACCTGTGAGACATGTGAGAGCCGTTTAGGACACTGGCTTGTTGTTGTCAGTGCTGAAACAAAGGCAAGCAGGAACTTCCTATTTGAAATACAGGACAAATTGGTGTGATAATTTTACCTGTTGTCCTTTCGGCTTGGACTTGGCATTTTTTCCCTTCGTCTTCGGTAAATTCTTAATAGTTTCTGTGAACCATCTCTTTCTTGGCTATGTTAAAAAGAACGGTATCCCGTATGAACATTGCAATAGTAGCATCTCTTCCACAAACAAAATATGATATGAAAAAAAGAGATTGTAAGTATCCTTTTGCCAGAGGAAAAAACCTTGTTTCAGGGCAAAGGTCAATCCAATTTTAACGTTCTGCAGACGAAAAAAGTGAGTTAATTTCATGCCTGGTTAATGAGGTCAAAAAATCTTGACTTGTAGCAATTTTTCTCCCAGACAGTTTAAGCGACCATTTCTTGAAGTTGCAACATCATATGTAAACATTAGCAAGATCATTTTGACGTGGGCCAATTCCTGCCCTTTATAATGCAGGTGAATAAATTTGCATACAAGTACAGCTGGTCTCCAAGGGTGAAGGCTAGCCCAAGGGGAGCCCAGGGCAAGCCTTTTGTGCGTTAGTATGAATCGATCTGTACTCTTCGTTTTAACAGCAACAGTGCACGTTCTTTCAATTTCTGATCTCAGAACTTCATTCTCTGTATTTAGTCCAACAGATAGGGTGACAAGAAGGAACATGTAAACAGAAATGTTCATACAGGAAATATTCAAAATCCAATTCTCACAAGTGTGTAGACCATTAAATTTCTTAAATCCTTCACACACTTGAACCTTGGCTCGTTGGAGTCCTGACTAGAATTTTACATGGCCTTTATAATTTTCATAGCAAGAATATTTCGTTTAATAAATAATTATATTTCTATTTATTCTGTAGGTATTGATCAATGACTTCTTCCTGGTTGCCTGCCTGGATGACTTCATCGAGAATGCCAGACTCTTTATCTTTGAGACATTTTGTCGTATTCATCAGTGTATTAGCATAAGGTAAGACTGCCCTCAGTGTCTGTTTAATACATTGCCTTTGTTTGACACTCGTCAAAGGACGAAGATTTACCAACCTCTGCCATTGAAACATTCATGAAATGGCAGTATATATGAAAAACAGGGTATTTGCTAATTTTTGGTTCTTAAATTATTGTCACTAGGTGGTGCCTATGCAGTGTCTTGTGTACGATGAAACCTTTCTTTTAAGAACATGATGTAGAATGGTAAAATAGTCCAGATTAGACAGGAAAATCCTGTTCAAGTTGTAACTATGAATGTGAAAAATCTGTCCATAGTAAAGAGGTGTCCAGAGTACAAGGGTGTCCATATAGAGAACATGTTTTACCATATTGTGAACATCATAGTGATCATGCATGCTGTGCAGGATTGTGGTCTACTGATCTGATTGCCATTGCAAATAAATGGAACATCCCTTGTTTATCGGTGAGATCCAAAGATGTGGCACTGTTTTGTGTGATATCATGAGCTGTGGATGTGGTTTTGTTCAAACGATGACATGGGTCTTAAAAATATGCAAATGAGCTAAAACAATCTTGAAATGGTCAAAAATCAAGAACTCATGAACTACTGACCTAACTGCCTATACATTTTCCATTAAGTTACCTTTTGTTGAGCTTCTGTTAATTCGTTCATTTCATGGTAAAATTATTATATTCCTCTTTTATATTCACAAAATTCAGTATGTTAGCGGAGAAACTGAACATGACGCCTGACGATGCTGAGAAGTGGATTGTCAATTTGATCAGAAATGCAAGACTTGATGCCAAGATTGATTCTAAGCAGGTGAGCTGACTAATTATGGTGGGACAACCTTTATGTGATGTTGACAGATTCGATGCTTTACAGAGAAATATTAAACAGCCTAAGCTAATTTGTCCCGCTTTCTTCAAAAAACTCCTCAAAATGAAAAACTACAAGGTCATATCAACAAATCATGCCCGCTCGAAGGCCGTTCCCGAAAAGCACATCTACCAAATCACCTACTGTTGCAAATTTCTAAAGCCAGTTGAAAATTTATGTGTTTACGCAGGCTTTACTGTGAAGCTTAACACTGTATGCATCAGTGATTGGAAACAGAGTACCGGATTTTGACTCAATGAGCTTTCCTCAATTGATCCATCAATCACAGTTGGCTGGCCAAAAATAACATTTTCCATCCCCGTGGCAGTTTGCTGTCAAAACAGTTTAAATACCGCTCCAGTCAATTCCTCTGGCATGCAATAAAGTGTAGAACAAAGCGGCAAATGAACTCCTTTCTTTTGTCCCTTCCAACCCCTCTTTCACCTGTTAACTCCCATTCCCTTTAAATAGGTCGCTAATTAGTTTGGACCAGATCATTGTAGTGAAAGGGGTAATCCTGTCTCCCTTTATAATATGCAATTTGTTTTAGACCTTTCTACAAGACATTGGCATGAAAGAGGTGTATATTCTAGAGAAAGGTAGAGCCATAATGGAATGTTGTCAAACAATTTCATCACCATCTTCTTGTATCTTTTATCAACTGAATGTGATTAAGGTAGTATGCGCATCAAAAGTGAAAGACGAAAACTTTTGTGCAAACTTTCCTCAGTGAAGCCTTCAACCATTCTCTTACCAAATCAACAATAAATAAAAATCAGGGGTCACCGTGCAAAGTTTGAAACTAGCGTAACAAACTGCTCAACATTTTGCAATATTTGAAACTCAAAATGGCCCCATCTTTTGGTTAACTCTACGGGGTAAAAATTAAATTTCAGATTTTCTAGAAACTAAAACAGTGCAAGTTTTTTCTTACACCTGGAGAGCTTTAAAATGAGCATCCACAAGGAGTAGATCAGAAAAGAATTGTAGAAATTTTGAGAGTCTGAATATCTGCCCCCAAGGCATGTTCTATTTAAGTATAAGATGCTTTTTTTTTTTAAGAGCTTTTGTACAAAAGTTTTTGGTGTAAGGTTTTAAGTCATAAGTGCAATTACTTGTTTTAGTGACATGCTTATATTGAAAACATGGTTTTTACCAGCAAGCAAAAATGAACAAAGTGAAATGCGTATAATGGTCACTCGAGGGACCAAGAGAAAGTGACCACTACATGTATCTGAAGGTGACCTTTCTATGCAGGGTGGGCGTGGCATTACTTTCAGTGCAGTGGTGTGCTTAGTGGTGAATTTAGGAACAGATAAAGTAATAATAAAATTCAATACTGCAAATCTTGAAAATCATGATATGTTCATTTAATTTCTAAAACAATTGTGGCACAGTGTAGAATCAATCAAAACAGACTCATTTCTTGTGTTCAGTCTAAGAATTTGTTGACAGAGGTCGTACAGAGTCAGATGTGCTGACCATTATACACAGGTTTTGTACTGAAGTTGAGTAATTACATGTGGCCACTCTCAACATAAGAGGTAGCTGTTCTGTGGCCTCTAACATGTGAAATATTACAGGACTGCCACAAGGTGAGACCAAGACAGGTTTGACTGTGTTGATAGTTTCAAAATTGTCTTGCAAACTTTGCTTTTAGGGTCATGTCGTCATGGGAACACAGGCAGTATCGGCATATCAGCAAGTCATAGAGAAAACGAAAGGCCTTTCATTTCGTAGCCAAATGTTGGCCATGAACGTGGAGAAGAAACTAGCAATGAAACATCAGAACTCACAAAATGCTGGGGTGAGTAGAAATTCAGTTTTGTCACATCTCAAACCATTTTAACAGATCAGGCAAGAAATGAACTTTATTTTTCAAAATTTTGAATTTCCAACTTCATCAATGTGATTTCAAGGCAAGGTGTTTTTTATGAAACTGAAACTATAAAAATTGCGGTATCTAAAGAAAATTATATTATACCTCAGTGTAAGACAGTATAAGCTTTGCCCCAAACAATTCACACACAGAGAGATTGTTATTGCTGTTGCTGTCGACAATACATTGTTATTTGCAAATGAAGGAAGACCAAGTTAAGGTAGTATGCAGCTCAAAACCATTGTCTTTCAAACTAAAGAATAAACAGCAGGGTCAAAGACAGAAAATTTTAGTACTAGAGAAACAAATCATGTAACATTTACCGACACTTAAAATTCAAAATGGCCACCAACCTTGTGGTAACTCTACAGGCAAAAATTAAATATTGAATTTTCACATATTCAAAAGTTTGTTTTCTCTAAGAGCTTCAAAATGAGCTCCACAAGTCGTAGACCAAAATTGTATTGTAAAAATTTTAGACTATGAATACCTGTTGTCAAGGTGCATTGTACCTGAAAACCACCACTTTCCAAACTTTAGGCACTTAATATCGCTTCATGTAAAACCCAGAGAGTCAGTGAGCCTTGTAAAGTTCATACATTTAGAAATTCCTGTTTTCCTTTCTTCCTGCAGATACCACATTGGGGAGCAACAGACAGTCAGGCGTTCTAAGTCAGTTCCAAGAAAAGACCAGCTGTAAAGTCAAGATGTTTTATTCTTGTAACTCAAGTTTCCATGAATAGAAGTCCGACCACAAATGTAAAAACAAAACGGGTTGTGTCAAAACTTTGTAACAAAAGGGTTGTTGAATTGTATCAGTAAATTGCTACATCCATGTATAACCCTCCTACACATACTGGCACTTAAGTTTATTAACTTCTTTTGAATTCAACCAAATTCAATCATGAATACACTATGTGAAAGCCTTGTTTGGTAGAAATGAATGTCTGTTCTTCCGGCAGTATTTTGATTTACAGCACTGTCAGAAAGCTCTTTAGCATTTTACCAAGTTTATAGCTTACTGCAAGAACTACTGCATGGTAGGAGGCTGTGTGTATTTCAAGAATTTCATATTCTGTTTTCTTGTCAAGTATGTAATTTACATGGCATTGTTTCACATCCTCCCCTTCGTTGTTGCTTCAAGAATTTCATATTCTGTTTTTTTTCTCAAGTATGTAATTTACATTGGCATTGTTTCACATCCTCCCCTTTGTGTTGCTTTGCAACAGTACACCAGAAAAAATGGATGGTCCCAGAAGAAAGAGCTGTGTGTTTCTGATATTTTGCTCATTCAATAGGTTTTGAAGGGTTAGGAATATTTAAGGAAGTATGCACCTTGAGATTTGGAGACCTACACTTTGCTGAAACTTTCCTCAATGAAACTTTCAACCATTCTTCAAAATAAAGAATAAATGTTGGGGTCCGTGTGAAAATTTTGGTATGATGGAAACAAATTACCTTGAATTTATCGATATTGAAATTCAAAATGGCAGCCATCCCTGTGTTAACTGTATGGAAAAAAATTAAGTTTTCTATTTTTACAAAAATTGGTGGTATAAAAAATCTTTATTTTCTCCAAGATCGTCAAAATGAGGCTGCTCAAGTGGCAGGTCAGAGAAGTATTCATAAAAATTTGATAGTCCAAATATCTGTCCTCGAGGTGCATTCTGCCTTAAGGGTCTTTCAACCCAGGGAAACAAAGAAGAAATTTTGCCAACTTTTCCCCCATCATGTAGTAATTTACTTGTACACAGAAAACAATGTTTTAGAGTTACAGAGCAGGTTTGATCTTCATCGGTCTTCTTGGCATACCAGAGATGGCGACAGTGGCACATTCAGCTGTCCTGTGAGACTAGCATCCACTACCTCAGTACTCATGGGGTAGATTTTTATCGTGTCAAGACATTCATCAACGATACCAAAGTAACCATTGTTTTCATTGACTTGTTCATTGAAAAGCATCATTGACAAGCAGTTGGACTGTCTCATTTGGTTTTTGAAAGACTTATTTCATCATGGAAAGAGAATTGTTATAATGTAAGGTATCCACAGATAATAAAATGATGTTACTATGACAACAGGCTAATTACATCAATACTGTAGATACAATAAACTGTTATCCAGTATAACAACAATAAACAAAGAAGAATGAATAACTCTTTGTCATGTTTGGTTAATTCTTGTAAAGTAGTGATTTTTCTCTGCATGTGTGATGTCACATTCAAGGTGACAATCTACAGCCAATTTAAAGGGAAACCTAAGTCCAGCGACTTTGACAGTTTATCCCTTCCAAAATCACCCTTGAGTAAAATGCAGCTCAAATTTGCAACATAATTGCACGCGCTGACGACTACGGCACGACGAAAAGAGAACTTGAAGTAGACGACATTTATGGAAATGAGCCCGGAATTCCATGGGCGCGAAAGGGCTCATGGGAGAAGCGTGCGTGACGTCATCGGCGATACAGACGATTGTAGCTTGCAGCTGGAGGAGTACTGTGAACAGTTCAGCGCGTTCGTAAGACGACTATGGAGAGTTCGGACAGCGATATTTCTGACATCGAGTATTACTTTCCCTGACTGAAATCAAACCATACTAATTTGAACCTGTCCAAGATATGTAATAATTAGAAACATCTCAAAACATCGTTCATATCTTGGTTGCTTGCGTTTTGTGTATGATTCAGCGGAGGGAGTCACTGTGCTGTACAGACCCGAACTGGATTGGAGAGACGAGTGACCCTGCGATCCTTCAACGCTACGTTTCTAAAACAGAGTTTTCTGTATCAGTCGCTTAAAATTAATTTTTGGTTCGTGAATGATACGGAATGATTGACTGATTGTATGTGTTACCGTGTAAGTCGAGCTTGGCCAGATCTTAAGGTTGCGAAATCTCCGATATGTATCAGAAAATATTTATTCGCGATTTGACAAATCTATTATAGTGTCGTCTGTTTTTCGAAGCTGGTGTCGAACTTAGTAAGTCGGACTTACTCAGATCTACAAAGTGATGAAATCGCCGATATAATGAATATTTGCCCGCTATTTAAAAAAATAGTGTCGTCTTAAAGCTTGTTGTAAGGAATGTGTTTCATACAAGACCAGCCCAAACTCCCGATGATTTCCGATATGTCCTCTGTTCAAGTCCCGATCGCCAAGTAAAAATGTTTACATGTAAAAAATGTTGGCCCTAATTTGTGCAAGGGCCTCCCGAGTCCCGATGATATCCGATCGGCCCTCTCGACGAAGTCCCGTGTGGACATTTAATGAAAAAAATGCTTTACATGTAAAAAATGTATTTCGTGCATTAATAAATCTAATAATGTAAAACATACAGTATTCTTGACTTCCGGCCATGGATGCTATTTTTGAACTAAGAGTCGGACAGAGGTATTCGGGTGGTCAGATCTGTTAGGTGGTGAAATCTCTGATATACATCGGATATTTACCCACGATTTGACAAAGTATCGTCTAGTATCATAGTTTAAGTCCTAAGTCGCCGATATTTATCGGATAAATATCCGTGATTTCGTAGACCCGGCATGCCAACACCACACAGTGCAAGTAAATCTAGGATCGTCTGGTATCGATATTAGCCTAGGAGTTCCGGCGCAATTGATATTTATCGGGTAAATATGATATCGGCGATTTCTCACACCCGGCGTGCCGAGACACAGTAGGCAAAAAGTCATTCCATACAATATCTTGTAATATCAATATCACAAGGTATAGTCCCGAAATTGCCTATATTTATTGGTTATATATCGGAGATGTGGCAGACCCGGGATGTCAAGATAAGAGACGCTTTGTGTAGTTTCGTTTTCGGATTTTAGAGTCCCGAAATCGCCAATATTAATATATATCTGGTTAAAACCGGCGATAGTAGGCTGACTCAGCATGTCAAGATACGAACCGCATTTTGTAGTATCGTCTTGTATCGGTATCAGATCCCGAAATCCCTTATAAAACAATCATCCTTAAAGAATTAGAACATAACGTTGTATCTTTTGCAGATTTTTAAACTCGCCCGACTTTCTTTAGCCACTGTTCTGTGGGAAGACGGTATAAGCTGACTCCGTTTGTTCTTCCTTGAGTGATTTTTGCACTCAACTGAACAACAGTTAACTATTTTTTATGCTACTGAGGATTAAAGAGTCGTAACGTGCAGAACTGCACTCCTGCAGTCATAGACTCCAATGCTTTGGTAGGCTGTCACACACGTTCGTGTATCGCCGATGACGTCACGCACGCTCCTCCCATGAGCCCTTTCGCGCCCATGGGATTCCGAGCTCATTTCCATAAATGTCGTCTACTTCAATGTCTCTTTTCGTCGCTCCGTAGTCGTCGGCGCGTGCAATTATGTTGCAAATTTGAGCTGCATTTTATTCAA
This sequence comes from Ptychodera flava, assembly GCF_041260155.1. Taxonomy (NCBI): domain Eukaryota; kingdom Metazoa; phylum Hemichordata; class Enteropneusta; family Ptychoderidae; genus Ptychodera; species Ptychodera flava. The sequence goes on along the minus strand of NC_091932.1, from coordinate 46,128,504 downwards.
GGGTGACTTTGGAAGGGATAAACGGTCAATTTCGCTGGACTTAGGTTTCCCTTTAAGGTAGTATGCACCTCGAAAGTGAAAGACTTGAACTTTTGCTCTAACTTTCCTCAAGGAATCTTTCAATCATTCTCTTTCAAAATCAATAATAAAAATCGGGGGTCACCGTGCAAATTTTGGTACTAGAGAAACAATTTACCCAAGATTTACCGATATTAGAAATTCAAAATGGCCGCCATCCCTGTGTTAACTCTACGGGGAAAAATAAAAATTTTCGAATTTCGAAAAACTAAGGTGGCGAAAAGTTTCATTACACCAAGAGCTTGGAAATGAACCCCAACAAGTGGTATACAGAAGAGAATTGTAAAAGTTTGAGAGTCCGAATGTCTGTCCCTGAAGTGCGTTCCCATCAAACGACTACACGAAAACTTAATCTGCTGCTCGGTGTGTAAAAACCATGTGTTAAGGCAGTACGCGCCTCGAAAGTGACAGACTTCAACTTTTATTCAAACTTTCCTCAATGACACTGTCAGCCATTCTCTTACAATAAATCGAGAATAAAAATTAGGGATTACTATGCAAAATTTTGTACTACGAAAACAAATTATCTAACATTTAGGCTATCTTGTATTTGAAATTCAAAATGGCCACCATCCCTGTGTTAACTCTATGGGGGAAAACAAAATTGTCTCGTTTCCAAAAACTAGGACGGCAGTGGACACTTTTCTTACTCCAAGGGCTTTAAATTTAGCCCCCACAAGTGGTAGATCAGAAAAGAACTCTAAAAATTTGAGATTCCGAATGTCTGTCCCCGAGGCATGTTCTACCTTTAACTTAAATCAAAGCGAAAACGCAAATACCATAAACCCTTCGCTCGAGAGTCTATGTTTCAATCCCGGGTTTCAATCATGCTCAACTCCAACCACTATTATCAGTTGTCTTGGACTATCAAGCCAAAAAATCGAAGGAAGAATTTTCTGAACGTATTCCGATATAGCGGGGATTTTACCCACGGCGGTGGCGCCCTCTCAGTTTATATCTGATCATACAATCGAGATATTTAATACTCTTTTGCTCGTAGTACTTTTTCTAGTTTCTTATCGTAGTATTGTACACATTGCCATCGATTGGCTTCTTATACTCATCATTGTACAATCTCACTCCCAAACTTTTAGCATTCGTGTTTTTTTGAAGGAGTTGTAAAGACATATGTATATATTATGTATGATTTCATTTGATCGCACCCATTGTTAGCCAGCTCCAAGAGAACATCTAAAGTTTGTTTCACCAGTCAGTGTGTTTCTCAAATTGTAAATTACGCACATCAAGTTAATCGTTCATTTAGATTTGACCACTTCAGACCAGCAATAATCTAATTGCATCGGCTCTCAGTTAACCGCCAAAGCTGGTGTTTAATTCAAGATAGTCGCTTTCAATATCAGAAAAAAATAATCAGTTGCGGTGTTGATCTTCATCTCATGGAGTTGATTTGAATCGTTTCGTCCGTCAAGAAATCTCAGTTTGAGTGACAATTTTGACGTTTAATAATGCAAGCTATCAGCATAACAACAGGGAGCTGGACCCATCGCTACAAGTAGATGTTTTGCTGACACTAGTGCCTTCTGTATTAAAACAAAGCTCCCTCGATCTCACTTCAGACATCTTATATCGTTTCCTGAAATGTGCACACCAGGAACCCTTAAAGTTATTTCGATGGAAACGGGAGAACCTCCATCCGTAATAGGATCGGATAATTCCGAAACGGCTTCCCTCAAATTTGCCAGCCTGTATTCAACACATTTGTGCTGATTGGATCCACAGTGCCTTCTGAGGTGTGATAAGACCTATGTACAGAATATGGAGGAGACAGACTTGGAAGGAAACGGGACAGACACACAACTGTAAGAATCGTACTGTATCTTAAATCGTGAAAGTTTTCTATTTCGGAATGGGAGACCTCAAGTGTGCGGTAAACAATTATTCCGTTATGTAATTGAGAATTGTCGTCCATCAAAACGGAAGCTCTTGAATCAAATTAGACGGAATAAGTATCCGATGAAAGGTGGGGACCTGGATTTCTGTAGAACGGACACATCAAAGCAAGGCCTCTGTCGTCGCTGGGTCTAAACGGCCGACCGCAGAATCAACATCCTTGTGTGGTGAGAGCCTAATATGTGTGATCAAAGGCAACTGGAAATTGGCTGTTGAAAGACAATAAAATACTCCATGCATTTGTTGGTGGAATACGGTTTTCCGGTTTTTGAATTTCAAATTGTTGACGAATGAATTCTAGTCCGGACTGGAATTCAGCAAACAACAATAACTGTGAATATTACACTCATAGAGGCTGTGTTGAAAGTTGAGCTCATTAAGACATTTCTTTATGATTTTTGGTGAAGAATAACAAATTATAAACGTAACAAACATAGTGACAATATATGGAAAGCATGGAGCTTCACGCTAGTGTAAAACGCTACCAAACGCTCTTGCGCCTCGAACGTCCGATTAAAATTGTCTCCATGCGGTAAAGTTGACGAATTAGATAAATCTGTTAGACACAGAGATATGCGGCCTTTATGTAGTCTCGGTCGATTTATCTGTCACCGAAACCGTGATTAACGTTCAAGCTCATTGCTTTTTTACATCCTACGTGCTCAAGCTTAATACCCATGTTCAGACACCTCTCAAGAGAAGTACTTCAGACGTCGAGTAGCAAAACTGAGTGCTTCCAGGTACAACAATATGGACTCTCCACTAGATCAAAGGGAACCGACGCTCAGGAAACGGCAAGAGCTAGGAATACATTCATGGTCTTACATTTGCCGCTTTTGTTTAGATTGAGAACACATCGGATGGTTAGATGGATGGGTTCTGTTTTTGTTGGGGTTAAGACCGCAGTTTGGAATAAATGCACCGCCAAGGAACAAAGCCGTGTAGAGCCCTATCGTCTAAATGTGTGGCTGACCGACGCACCGATATCAGAAAAACAAGTTTTCTGCTTATAGTCTCTGTCTTACAATATCCTATTTTCGTTTTCGGAGATCATTTGTATCATGGATTTGTAGGGTCAGTTTTTGTTGCAGAAACATGAAAGTAGTTGTCCGTCTGATTAAATCGGCGACATCGGGAGGAGAAATAAATTCCATGGTTTGGTGAATATTGGGAGGACTGCAGTGGGCAGATTCGGTGATCGTCGACAGGTGCTAGAAAGAGGGCACGGTGAGAATTATAGCTGAAGACTTCAAAGTGCTTGATGAAGAAATCGTTTACTTTCACAAGTTTTATTACATCAATGTGTGTATTTATTCCTTATTTGTTTACCATGTGTTTGTTTTGTCTGTGTTTACCTTTCATAGAATTGCGAAACTTGAGAAAGGCCGAAAGAGTTATAGCTACTGGCCGGTAACATTTTACAACCAAGTGTAAGCCAACAACGACCAGGCCTCGCACGTGCATGATATGGTTGCTCAAGTCCACACAAAGCCTAGCCGTAGGAAAACATAGCCAGCCATACATAACGCCGTAGACGGACCGTGCATTTTGTTTACACTCCTTCTAAGTAGAGATGCAGTTTACCGTTACTGATAATCTAAACATAGCGATTAAAACCTGCATAAAATGGAGCTACGGGCAGCTACCGGACAAAACAGACTGGATGTATCAGTGAAAGTAGGTACCGTCGAGCCGGTCACTCCCGACTTAGAGATTAAACTGATCCCACCGAATTGTTCAGGGCATTAGTTATCATAAATTAGGTGTAATTCAATTAAAGTCCTCCCGTCTCTAAGTGTTCGTGGCATTTGCTTTGCATTGCATTTACAGATCAGGTTGCAATTTGTTTGCGCTTACTTAAGATTCTGTGCATTTGGTATTCAGTCGACCTTGTCACTGTTTTCTCTTTGCCTGTCCGTCAGAAAGTGTCCGCGCATTTTGAGTATGTCGGGATATTCTCAGTGTAGTCTCGATTTGTGTTGAGAAGACGTGGTTTTTACGACAAAATGTTTAAGATTTCTTATGCATATTCTCTTTCAGATCAAAAGCTCAAGCAGATGAGCAGAGCAGCGTCTGTGTTGTGACTCCCCTCTCAATTCAAAATTGTCAACGTTCACTGAGGCTGCGTTCACAAACACTGGGGGAATTCTGAAAATTTTTCAAGTATCCCTAACAATCTCGAAAAAATTCAAGTACCCCACGCCTCATAATTTTGAAGTCCCCCTCCCCAACAAAAATATTGAAGTATATCTCCGATATGCAGAGGCGGTTGCGGGCTAAATATTTTGTACATGGCAAAGCACGTGTCATATTTTGAAAGTTGATCGCTGCGAAAAGAAAAATAGTCCACTTCCATGCAACTGTGGAAAGAAAATCTGTACATGATTAATGTATGCAAAACTATGTCAAGCAAGGTATTTGGGCGTTAATGCAGGATTGTCTAAAAATATCGTACACGAGCTGCAAAGAGAGACGCAAAGTTGGTCCCTAAAGGAGAAAAGTTTTGAAAATTTAACACATTTTAGGGCAATTTCATGCAATCTCATACCTTAAGCTAGTCGACAACATTGTTGGCATGCGATAAAAACATGATCATAGACTTAGATACTTGCTACGATGGTTAAATCACCAGACTTTCCAAAAATAGCCGATTGGATTGAAAATATAGGGGACTCCACATAAACCATCCCCCGTATTTCATTCACAAACCCCAAGGGAAACCATATCGTCAGCTAAATTAATGCTTTATAGCTAATATGTGCATGCATACTGTTCCACTTGAATTTACGCTGTTGTCGACCGTGGATATATAGAATTGCACACATACGGTACTAATCAGTCTGGAAACTTCAACGCACACCATTGGTTTCATGTCTCTGCTTGAGAATACTGCAAATTATCATACAGAAGGAAAGCATAAATTCCACTCCAATATCTGCATGAGACGAGAGTGTCACTGTAAATCTAGATCACTATGTTCGTACTACACTTGAACAAGCAGCGTTCTCGTGACGTAAAAAGTGGCTGGAGAAGTTTCATGTGATTTATGCTAATGGCTGTGACAAAGTAAGGCACATGTATGTGTACAACGAATGTACAACTGTTAACGTTCAGTTCAATATTGGCCCATTATGACGCTTCCAAAAAGCATTATTTTTTCAAGTTTCCCCTGTCAGTCCCATACCATTTTCGAGTTCCCCTGATGTACTCTCAATTTTTTCAAGTCCCTTCCCCAAAATCGTCCCTCCACAGGTGTTGTGAACGCAGCTGGATGAATAAAGAAGTTTGACAGAGTTTATGCAATACTGTACTGCACATCACAGAACATCGAATACTCCACGGCTAATAATATCACAGTAGATCGATGAGAAATATCTTGCAATGTTAAAATGAAGGCTGATTCACAGATTTATTGTTATTCGCATATTATGTCAACACCGCCAAGGTAAGAAGGAAAGAGTTCGATACAGTGCAACCATTTCATTTATTCTTTCAATCTATCAGACACTGCCAGCATACTATCTTTTCACTGCTTCTGTTTGCCTACACGTCTCTGTATCATCTTTCTTCGTTATGTCTGTCTGCCGATGTCTGTCTGTCTGTCTGTCTGTCTGTCTCTCTCCCCCTCTCTCTCTCTCTCTCTCCTCTCTCCCTCTCTCTCTCTCTCTCTCTCTCTCTCTCTCTCTCTCTCTCTCTCTCTCTCTCTCTCTCTCTCTCTCTCTCTCTCTCTCTCTCTCTCTCAATGTTGTTCAAGGTTCTTAAGGAGCTGATAGACAAAATCACTTCTGACTGAGCAGATCAACTCTATTCAGAATCCCGCAGCTGCTTTTATCTCCCTGTCTCCACTGATCTGCGCAGAGTAAATACTTGTAACCTGTCCATTGTTGAAAAATTACGATGTGGGCACACCAAGCCATTCATGTTCATTGTTTGCTCTGCACAATTCACCGCATTTACTGGTCTTCCCCACTTTTTTCCAGAAGACTGTCGACAAACACTATACTGCTTCTTGAGTATTTAAAAACAACAGAGGCCCTGGTCGTGTCCATCTCCACCGGTACGATCCACTCAGAAGCACAGCATTAAAAGACATATCTTGATACGCCTTGATGCACACCTTGGATCGAATTCCACCTCTCCCACGGTGATCTTCCGCCAGGTGTTTAAGCCAGACCATTCATTTCCATGTCATTTCAAATATTCTGCAGTCAACGAGTTCCCTTGCGACAGTTTCATCTCCATGGCTCACTTGGTAATGCTGCCATTATACCAGGAAGACACCCGTGGGTGTTTCCATATAGTGTTAGCACACCCGACTGTATAATCATGGATTTGCCATTTTATTGATCGTTTTGATCCCTGCCCTCTTTTGTGCTTCGATTCCTGGAATATTTTCCTTACTCTGTGGATCATTTTTAGCATGCCAGTTACTTATTTGTTGTCGATTTTGATTGAACACTGGAGTCTTAGTTTTTCAAGGAAAATACGTCACATGTCAGGATACAATATTCAAACACCCTCAAGGCTGGGAGATACACAGAGGTCATGCGTACCCTCTCAAGGGAATACCTGCTTTCAAGTGAATGCATTGAAGTTATTGTAACTAGATTTTACCAGGCACTCTACAAGATGTAGAAATGACCCATTACACTTGAGGTGACCAATTAAAATTAGTTAAAATGCAATATCTTTGCCAAAATTTGAGTAAGGAACTACAGATATATAATAGTAGGCACAATATGCTAAAGCGCTGTTTATCCTTCACTTATGACTGCAATACTTCGCTGACGCTGTGCACCAAGATGTCTAGACACTTCATATACGGGACACAGAGACCTGCGAAAATGTAAAGAGGCGCATAAAATGGAAACAGACCGTCACTGATATTAAGGCAACCTGTTGTAAATCAAACTTTCAAAAGGGGTTACACTTTACCAAAATGGTACACAAAAATGATACGAAATGCTGATGGCAAGGTCCGTGGAAACACGATAGTCTGAAATTTCGAATAATGCATGTAAAGTTGTTGCGAGTTTAGGTTGAGGTAAATAGAATAGCATAGGCACATAAGTATATGTACAATACTTGGTTGATAAAAAATACGACAGACAGATTTTTCAGGACAAACTGCCAGCCGAGTACACGATTGGCTTGTGGAAAATGTATAGACCGTTCTTTGACTCGTGTACCACCTTGAAGTCGGTTGACAAACAAGAACGTCCCTTTTGCTTTCGAGAGCAAAGGATAATTTTGACAATTCTCTTGATTAGACCAGTCTTTATGATTCGGGTTTTCCTCGCTTCGATTCACGGCGTAGTTATTGACATTTCTAGTCACGGTCGAGCCCGAATCAGGTATGATCGAAATTTGACCCGTGCCCCCATCAGAATGGATGCTGGCTGGAGTAAAGCAATGGAACAAGAGACTTAGAATAAAGCGGAAATTGAGAGTGAGCTGGCCGTTGGAGGAAGCGTGAATGGTGAACATAAACAGAATAGTTTCTGTGTAGTGCCATTTTGACGGACTCGCATTGTGCCCAAGCAATTGGGCGAGTAGGGGGGTGGCACACAAATACACGGCAAAAGGATGACTTCTTCAGACTGTTTTGTTGAGTAGATTATCCCCTCCTTGCGCCAAAACTCCAACTCTCTTCGGTGTTTTGCGCCTTGAATGGACACTTTCATGAGGCCGTTCGGTTACATCAAAACACTTGCTGGTCACCATTGTTGTATTTCTAATACCTTGGGCAAACTTTTCAAATTCAGCCTTTCATTCCTATATTCAAGTGCAAATTTTTGACTATTTTTGACTCAAGAGGCTTCTCATAGCATCTAAACATCTGTACAAGTTGACAAGCTGCAAATCTGTTGCCTTGAAAATACTGCAGGCGAAAGCGCGATACCTATGGGCATTGAAGTGCCTATTTTGTTCACCAGATCGTTAAAAAACCCTTCACATACAATTGGTCATGTTAACAGTTCTACATTTTCATGCGTTTTTTTCACGTTTCAGTTTGGCTTCCGCATATTAATTACTCACTTTAGGAACGCTTTTTAATTAAACTCATGGGCCACATCAGGTAACATATGGTGCGCCATTTAGAATTTGTCGCCCTTTCTCAAAATCTCCCACCTTGAGGCGGGTTTCACCGTTTAGCTGCTCTATTGTGGACTGAACAAACATGACGAGTATTTGACACTTTCGCAAAATGCAATTCTTTTCAAGCATGAATTGTTTTAAAACTGGATCAAGGAACATCCGTAAGCGCAAAGGAAGTGAAAAACTTTAGAGCTGACAACAGTTTTCATTTGACAGTCGATGAGAGTCTTGACTTAACAACAACAATGGGCAAAGTCTGACATGGTTGAAATCGTTCTTGAAAAAATTAATGTCATTCTCTTTAAAATGATGATGATAATAATGGTGACGATGATAGTGATGGTTATCGTCGCCGTCGTCATCATCTATCATTATCATCATCATCATCATCATCATCATCATCATCATCATCATCATCATCATCATCCATCATCATCATCATCATCAAATCGTCATCATCATCATCATCATCATCATCATCATCATCATCAAATCGTCATCTATCATCATCAGCAGCAGCAGAGGCAGAGGCCGAGGCAGCACCAGCATGATGATGATGATGATGATGATGATGATGATGATGATGATGATGATGATGATGATGACTATCATATTTGCTATGCGGAAAGTTTTCTTTTTTGAGTTTGAGAATTCCAGGGAGTTGAGTCGCCATCCTGTAGGTTACGGTTTACATAGTCTTTCTTGAGACATCTCGGAAATCAGTCTGGAGGAAAGATGAAGAAAATTGTCCCTAAACAGAACAATTTTACAAATCGATACCTCCCGGGGATCTAGTTCCTTTACAAAGCTATTCAAAGGGCCAGTACCTGTAACTTTGGATGATGCTTCCACAATTTTCGTTTTCATGTCAATTGCAGTTTCTAGTTCTACTTCCCAAACACATTACGAGATACACAGTATTCAGCTTGTCAACTCAGGCTGTACATGTGTAGACTGAATTATTATTGCTGACAAATGAATTCTGGTCCAGACATGAATTCAAATATACAATAACAGTGCATTTTACCATAAACACGCTGTGTTGACTTGTTGAATAGTGGGTATTTTAACATGGTTTGGCAGTTGATCAAGAATTTGAAATTGGCAAACAAAACAAAAGCAGTGCAAAAGACATCAAAAGTTACAACTGCTGGTCCTTTAAGAATCCCTTAGAAACCCGATTATTTTCATATGGAATATAGGGCCCAGTGAGCTTCAGGTGCACCTGGATAGAATTAAAATATCCTAACATTTAAATATTTCGTGCCACAATCACAAACTGACGCTATGACGTGTTTATTAACCTTTTCAATGTCATCACCTAGCTGCTGACATAAGTGATGCTTGATGTTTTTGACAAGTTGACCTTCGTCATCGAGGTAGCAGTCTGTGTGCGTCTTGGCATTCGGCCTATGAACCTTAAAGTGATGTCAAGAGGAAAGAAACTTGCATAACAGACATTGTGATGACAAAAATGAATTGAGCTTTTCACTAACTTTTTAAGTTTTATTATTACATCTGCACGAAGGAAATCGGCGTAAAGAAAAAACGAAACACTTACTACTCGCATAAATTAGATCTGTAGGAAGAATTGATATTTTCATAGACGATTTGGATATAAGTCACTCTTTGAAACGGTATAATCGCCATTTCAAGATCGCAGGAGAGTGTGATATTTACGGTTCACCACTCTGCTTCTCTTGGTGGAAGCATCAACCCTGTTTTGTCAATACTGATGAGCAAATGTTAGGGACATATGAATACATATTTTATATGATGAACGATGGCAATGGGCTTAGGCAAAATAACAAGTGTTTCTAGTAACATACTAACTAGAATTCAGATAAAAGGTTTCAAGAAACAAGAGTTACAAATATTTAGGGTGAATGGGAGCTTGGAATACATTTTGCAAATTATGGCACCACGTAGTGTCGTTAACAATTGAAGACTTGCATCTTTCGACACGCCATCGAGGCCTTACTCACTAAACTGTGGTTAGTGGCAATTTAAATTGCGTGACGACATCAAATTTAGCCATTTTGAGTTGCATGACGTCATCAAAGTTAGCCATTTTAAGTTGCGTGACGTCATCAAAGTTAGCCATTTTAAGTTGCGTGACGTCATCAAAGTCAAGGGTGCTTTCGAACTTCCCCTCAAGTTGTGAGTACGTAACCTAAAAATAATTTTGAAACTAGATAGGTATGATGACTGGACATGCATATGTGTCTGACCTTTATTGAAACGTTTGGCATAATGACATGGAAATGGTTTATTCTGTTTGTCATACTTTTACTTCGATAAATGATATTAATGACATCTCAGATACGACGTGGATACAAAACATCTTCGTTTCATTCGTTTGGAAACTCACAGAAGAGTTGAAACTTTATAAAAGTTTTTCTGAAACGTCCAGTTGAAAGAGAATAATTTGGTGAGCGTTCCTTCCTTTAAAATGTGGAACTTTAATTCTGTATACGCGCATATTTCCGGAATTGACTTACTTTAAACTTGCGATAGTTTGGGTTTTTTTTCACAGTAACAATCTTCTCCACCTTGGTAGACTTGCAGTGAATATGCGATACAGATGAAGAGCATTAGTGTGAAAATCGTCTTTCCACTTGTGTGGTCCGTGTTATAAACAGGTTGTTTTCAGTTAGATCTCTAGCAAATCGGTATTTAGAAACTTCTGATGCACTGTTGTGTTTGACTTTTTTTTAATTCATCAAATTTGTGCCAGAGCACAGCTTGAATGGCACAGTTGTCACGTGATTTCGACTATACTAATCCCGAATGTGTGAGCCCAGAGTGGGAGTTGAAATCGAAACTAATCGCCGAAAAGACCATGTAATTGTATTCGACGACGGTATGTGAACAAATCAGGGATTTGCCTTGCATATCTACTTGGTCCTATTTTAGCAGTCTCTGGAGAGACCTATTCGTGGAGCAGACAATATGCAAAAACCAATGCGTTCATCAGCCTTTACAAAGGCAGACCAACATTCTCAGCTAAGCTCTGTCACTGTCATTGACTTCAGTCTGAAGCCTAGCCACTGTCTGGTTATCTTTTTACCACCCAATTGGAACCACCCAAATTTTGGTTCAATCTCACAGTTCTGGGAGCACAGTTAGACCCATGTAGAAGGTACTCTAATAGGGGTGAAAGGTGATGAGCTCTTCTCTATGACAATAAGTTGGCAGTGCCAGAATGATTATTCACAATATCGTCTCCATTTCCCTGTATTAAAGCTTTGTAGAACTTTATAATAGATTACTCTTTGTCAAAAAGAAGAAAAATGGATATCATTACATCTGTTTTGCTGGCGAAATTGCTAACACTGCAATTTCCTCAGCTTTAATTTACGTCGGACTCAACCAAACTTTCTCAGAAGGGTTAGCTGTACTCAGCCTTTGTGTGTTATCTCCATGGGAGATGGGGCTGTGTCTAGAAGAGTTAGCTGTACCCATCATTTGTGTCATAACTCCATGGGAGTATGGGGGCTGTGTTTTATCTGCATGGAAGTATGGGGGCTGTGTCCGTAATTACAAGAGCCCCGGTCGGGCAAGAATGTTCGACAAAATAACTATTAAAAGACAAAAGCCGGATTTCACGAATACATCAACATGGACATGCTGTTGTTTTCATAACATGATTACGGACGTAGAAATCCGAATTCAAGCTAAGCCATGATCACGGTTGAACGGCTCGGATTCACTAGGGGGTTAAAAAAGAGCAATTGCAAAGATTGAATGGCAAGCCAAAATAGCATGTCAAGTCTTTCATGGTGTTCGACCACAGAGGCTACTCACAGACTGAGATCAGATTGACAATGACGGTTTCTTACGAAAGCAACATAAATCAACACGCTGATAGACTCTAAATCCCATTTTACGCAAACGAATGTCTTACGATGGGATGTGTAGGCTTACCACACAGGATACAAATTGGTAATACTGCCTTTTTCGCTATTCTTCTTTGAATGTTAATCATGGCTGCAAGCGCATCTCATGAATTTCGAGATAAACTCAACAAATTTTAGTCAACCGATGTTTATATCACGCCATTTGATGATACCTCAATGCACTTTCTTGAAGTAAATATAACCTTAGAGTACTACTCTTACAACAACAGCGTTCTCATAATCGTGGAGGAAATTGCAATCAAGGGAATTGACGTTTGTACCTCAATGACTGGATCAAAGTGTTGAATAAATTCAAACGCCATACACACGATGCTGCGGGAATCAAATACTGAGGAAGTCTTAAGAGCTTTTCGAGACTAAACCTAATCGTACAAACAAAATTATGTCACCTAATTAAAAATAGTTTTTCGTTTCATTAAAATCTCTCTCTCTCTCTCTCTCTCTCTCTCTCTCTCTCTCTCTCTCTCTCTCTCTCTCTCTCTCTCTCTCTCTCACCTCGTGTGTGTACAGTTAAAACACCTCTTTATCAGCACATTTGAATAAACAACAACTCGCTGCATGCTTGTACGCTTGAGTAATTTGTGATTTTGCACGCCTTATCTGCTGCCAAGCTAACTGTGCCTGAATTTGGTAGCTGCCACACAAGTCGACTTCATCCATCCATTGTCTGGCAGACTACGGGCATGTCATTTCCATTTCAGCGTTCACCCAGCACGAGTTTTTACAATTCAAATGTTCTCCCGTGTACGCGTCAGTGTCATTCACACACGCGTCGTGGCGATAGCCATAGTCAGCCTCGACCAAGACATAACATGACAAATTGTCACGATTGACCATGTTTATGAGCTTCGTTCCCGTAGGAACAATCAGCGTCTTGTGGCATGCTGCCCTCAATTAATTATCAGCTGAATGAGCTTCGACTTGACTATGCCGATCAACGCCTCTTCAATTTCGGCCTAACCCCAGAGATGGGGGTTAATTACTGCTATTGCCCGTGATTTCTACAAACAAACCCCGAGTATATTTGTTGTCTAAATTTGCGCCGGTCATGGACTTCGCAAACACACATGTGTATCCAGGTTGTAGTCGAATTCTCCCGTTACTATTTAGCACAAACTACCTGTGGGTCTCATGCAGGATGTTGGTCCTTTCTTATCAAACTGATGATCCTTCAAGTGATTTTATCGCAACATGAAACTACTTAAAAGATCGGTTGTCTTATTTCTTGCAGTCGGTCGTTAATTGCTGAGACGAATGGCATGTTGACGTGTGTGCTAATTGTGTGTGTTCACATCGTGATTGATTTCGTAGATAGTGTGTTGTTTTTGAATGCGATAAAAAGGGTCATTTCGGTTAAACCTTGATAACTAACAGTCTCGTCCATCCAAACTTTAACATACAGAACAGAGTTCAAGAATTGGATAGTATAGCTGTAACTGAAAAACAACAACAAACTACAGTTCCCTTTGGACAGGAATTACTGAATTCAATAGTAGTTCATTCTCGTTGTGACGGTTTCAGCCTTAATTTGGAGAACCGGTATGATCTTGAGATAGACATCCACAAACCCTGACAGAATATCGCAGCTTATACGCATTGCCAGGCTATTCAAATTTTCGTCCTCATGCGTCGGAGATTTTTATATTCTTCGAAGCTAGGATGTTAGAGACGTTATGCGTTAGTCAGTCTGTGTAGACACAAACTGAACTGCTGACTGTCCTCAAAGGGAGCACTTTCAAACTCAGAGCTGCCTATGTTTGTTTATCATTGTTATCTTTATGTACATATTTACCGTCAGATAAATCTACTAAAAGGTTTCGTTTACAGTGAAAAATCATCAGATCTTGTCCACCTTCTGTCGATGCAGTCCTCGTAGAGGTTATCTGAAATCTACAGATACAAAGAGCTTTTCATCGTAACGTCATTGCAGGTATACAAAGTCTGAGCGTAGCACGAACATCATGTTGATTTAGTTCATCCGGGCTTTGAGTGAAGAATCTACGCTGCCCTGATGTCCCCAACGGTCAGACCATCTCTACACAATAGCGACAAAGGAATTTTTCCGAGTGAACTGCGGCCTTATATCCGTACCCTTTAATTTACTCACCCATCCAACACTAACAATCATAATTGTGTCACCTAATGCGTTCTTTATCTAATCATATCAGAATTTTATATAGCTATTCATGCATAATCGTTTCTAAAACTATGCAATCAACCAGAATATGCGGTAAACGGTCATACCCTGCTTTAGATCCAATCGTGTGACTTCAACGGTGTGCGATTTTAACGAATAAGAAAATCTGCAACGAACGAAATTATGACGTTTTGGTCTCAAAAGTGGATCAGGTGACTTAACTGTCAACAAAGGGCTCTCAATCTGGCGATGTGAATGCTTTGACCAAGTCGAAGGAACTCAGACAGTCTAGTTCGTGACGCATATTTCTCTAACTTTGTTTGTTCCCAAGGAAAAGCTGGTAGGGCGCCTTTGTTGATCCAAATTGATTCGCATTGTCACTTCATGTACGAATAGTTTCGCACAATGCCGTCAAAAAAATCGAAAGGGGTGCACAATCCCGGCCCTAAGGACTGAGCCCCGTCCAGGGACACACGGCAGAGAATGAACAGTGTGTCAGTTTACGCGCTGGTGGCTATTTGCCAGCAGACAGAACGGTCCAATCGGTTTACTCTGCACATGAATGTATACACCAGCTGAATTGTCTTGCCATAATCGCCCGTACCAAATTTGATACGTTGCCAGTTGCCAGGCCAGAAGCAGAAAAAATGCGCCTTTCAACTTCCCTCAATGATGAATTCTCTGGGCGGTTATATGGCTCTCTCTATTTTGATGGAACCGCCAATCGTAGTGACACCTGCAGCAGTCAGTAAAAGGGTAGACTGGGGTCGTACTTTGGCCATAGTCGACTGATTCCGACACGTTGAAGGTATTGTAAGCCGGGCTGATAACAGATCTGGTATAGGTGCAAAATTAACAAAATAATCTGTTTCACGAATGGTCACAGATAACGACCTCATCTCGGGTGTCATATGAATTTGAACCAAAACAAGAAAACAGTGTGGATCACAACGCGGTTGTACACATTCAGCTCATCTGTAGCGTTGTCAATCAGACTATTTCTCAGTCACGTGATAGTACGAGTACACGAGAGAATATTGTGTGCCACTTGTCAATTACCAATAATCGACATGTCCTGGTCCAATTGAAGATGCCAACTTACATGTCGATTTCCATAATGAATAAATTCCTAACGGAATACGTTATCGAGATACACTGTATTAAACGGTCGTTAAACAATATCCCACTTATCGAAAACACGCCTAGGAATTCCTTGCGTTCTCTCGTTACCCTGGTGATGTATATTGCCAAAAGTATTGGTCAAATATTTCGGCGTGCGGCCGGAGTCGATTGTCTACATGGGCCGAAACTTACGGATGTGACGTCACATCGGTCAACATGCGAGTTCAGCTCTCTGGATTCTGGAGAACTCGGAAAATCCGCATCGGTTGTCAGATGATGTCTCAAAATATATGAAAGTGTATCTGCAGGCAGTGCACAACGATGCTCTGAGTCGTCCATCTCTTGAAAAGTCCGAAGTTGGTCGAAGTTTTATTGGGTATGGTCACGTGCCTTGAGGTGTGAAATATTACAAAGGTGAAGGTAGATTGGAGCATAAGTAATGAACCTGTTGAACTAGATTTTCTGTTAATCGACGACAGCTATTTTACACCTGGTTTGCAGTTATGTGTGTGTTGACAACATCGGTTTGACGAATCTAATGGATGTGTATGCAGAGATGAACTGACGCTGTAATTCTGGCGTATCGTGGCGGGAATATTATTGCTGTCCCTTTATGTCGTTGCCCCGACTCAAGCCTGCATGCTTTATATATGTATGGTACACCTGTATGCCAAACAATCACAGCCGTGACAATGAACCAGAACGTTGGCCTTGTCAAAACATCGCGGGTCTCAGGGAATTTATTATCACCATGACAACGGCAAATTGCTTGCTGGCGTTGCACATGTCGTGGTGTCGTAGTGACCAGATTAGGAGTGGTTGTTCCCCCCTGTCATGCACATCACCTGTCTCATAGGGAGGTGCCGCGGTTCACAGCACAGCCAGTTGGTATTGTTCAAGGCATGTGAAAGAGTGTAATTGTTAGCTTGGGAACTTCTGACAGCGGCTTTCATAGTGTATTATTGTGGCGGAGCAAAGACTTGGGCCAGCCGGTCATGTTCCAAAAAATTTGATATTTTTTGATTTCACGTGTCGTTAGAGCTGGAGAAGATTTCTGAGGTCGTTGACTTGACTGAAGGTTATCAAATCGGACTCTAAATGCTGGCAACTGATTTCTCGGTCGCCGGGCTACATAATTGAAGATGGAGACCTTCAGGACCATACTGATTTTACTCGTCATCTGGTTTTGTGAAATCACTCCATCAGGCTGTAGATATCGAAGCACTGGCACTTCTAGAGGTAAGCTTTGATACTGCTCTACTTAAGTTAAGCCACATAGGCCGTCAGTACGCCCTGATGGATGCATTTTGCAATGATAGGAAAATCCACTCAGAGCTATTTCTGTCACTGGACCGGTGCGAAATCTTATTTTGATGCGGTAAACCCGCGCGCTTTAGGATTTCACCAATTTTGTGAGTAGATTACTTCTGATCGCCAGTACACGTATTTTAGTCACGCACAGCGATCTGCAAACCCACTCTATTTATTTATATTTATTTATTTTCCTCACGAAGTGGCCGGTCTTTGAGCCCTTCTCCCATTGTGAATAATTAAATTACACTACAGTTCGTGTATAGATGTCGATCTTTATCTGGAGTTTTACAGACGGATGAACGCTCTCGCCATGATAAGCGTTTCGCCAGCAGTACCTGCGGATTGTCTGTCTTTGACCAGTGGCTTTTAACTGACCGGGATATCATATGCACTGTGCTGTGAGCGTGTTTCAACGGACCGATAAGACACAACTCCAGCGACAAGATAAACGCTATCCTCTTTTGTATTGAAAGTTATGCGCCTTGCAGACCCTTTGCCCCGCTGAATTTTTCGCCATTTTTCTATTAAACTCCTTTATGCTGTCTGAAGTATCTAGGACGGAGCGTGGTTCCACTCCGACTATTTTGAATAAGTTTTCCGATTTCAACTGATGTATCTTAAAGTATGGAGATAAAGCTTCGCGTGATTTAACGTGTTGCTATTCTCAAGGCATGCCGGGCGAGTTTTCCCTTGGACCCGCCGTCGTCCCGTGCGACTGCATCCTCTTGACACTCCGGGCAGAACATTTCATCCCGTTACAGGCAGCAAGCACGTCTCTCTGTTCAGCTGACCCTTACTAAAACGGGGTATCAATTCTCTCATGTCCTTGATAACAGTAAACGGTACGCAGTCCAACAGATAGACCAAACCTGCACGTTCTGACAAACCAGGGCGGCATCTGCCAAAATGTTATGCGAGCTAAATAACCCGTCCGGCAAGACAGTACATTCCCGGCGCATTGTGCTTCGCCCAGAAAGAAAGATGTTTGTAGGGTTCCTAAAAGATGTTTTGTTTTATTTTGTTAGTGCTCACTCAGTCACTTTCTCTTTGGATAATTAGTTTTCTTTCGTCTTAATTGAAACTACCATTTGAATAGAACTCATTCATTCCTGATCATCCCCATACAAAACTTGTTTAGATTCTGACGATTACGTTGTGTCTTTTGCTCTCGCGATTATTTACTGAAAATTACGGATTGCCCGCGTTCATTCTGCCGCCGCTCTGCACAAACTTTAAGCCCCACTCTGTTGCTCGGTAAACTGACAATAGCCGCCTAAATACAGACAAAAACAGACCCAAGGAACTTTTAAAAGACCGGCCACCGTGACCGAAAAGCGACCACGATGTTTTGGGAAGTAATTGCTTAGTAAACATTTTAAAACCTTGGGATTTGCTTCAAAAATGTCGGAAATGTAACAAAATTGCCCGGTAAATATTTACCCCGAAGTGTCAGAAATTCCAGCAAACAAAAAAATGTGATAGAAGATGACAGATACTTGAAACGATGATTGCTCTAATACAACCAAGGAGTTAATTATATAGGTACTTCAGAGTCCATTGGAGATGAGCTGTGCTTCTTTAGATTGTTTGTTACAAGCGGTCACTCGGACAAAGCGAGAGTAATCAATTTCCAGTGATTCATTGCGCGATCTAACGGACAAATTACTTTTTGGATGATTTACGCACTATAGGGTTCACCTCTGTCCAAGCTAGAAGACACAAACCGAACTTTGAGAGGTTTTTTGAACACTTCGCGAATACTTTATTGGAATGACTATGAAGTTTATAAATAACTTGATAGAGCCGATCGAGCCGATTTCGCTAGGATTAACCGTTTGTTTCTTTTCGATGACACGTTCTGTGACTTCTTGCGTGTTGTGTCAACGTTGGCCAACATGGCCGATAATTCGTAAATAATGTTGCTTTTTTCTCGAAATCAAGACTGTTCACCATTGTCTAAAAAGACCAGACAGTGGCGAGCATATCTGTGCCGTTAAAAGGGCGTGCAGACAATAGAACCCAATAGCAGCGATGAGTTCGCACGGGTGTGTGGAAAAAGTCAACAAAACCCCCACCGCTCCAAAGTACCTTTATAACACAAATATAACGTACTTTTGTGGAGTTTATGGCTCTCTATTTGACAATTACAAGTTTTATGTTTGGGTAAACTTTTCTGTCCCACACATGCAAAGACTATGCGGTACAGAGATGGCATGCACGGGATTAAATTATATTGGCAGCGAGACTTCACCGGTAAACCGGCGCTATAGACTTCCCCATACCACTCCATAACACCATTTATTATCCCCTTGAGGAGCAATCGCAGCGTTTTTGGAACAGGACCTGGCACCAGGAAGTGTCCCGATTTAAACAGATCATCGGTAGATTTCGAGGCGTTCAAATCTCACCAGGTTTCCATGATCCACAGAAACGCCATTTTTCTCGTTTAATCGTTAATAATTTAGTTTCTATATGCTCCACATGTGGATATTTGTCCTTGTAGCTGTGTTCCCTTGACAACTTTAGCACGGTAATCCTGCATCGCCAGAAATCGCTTTGTCTTTACAGTTCTTTGTTCAAACAAAACAATGGAATTAATTTGGTTTGGATCAAGTTATACCTGTTTTTCTGACACTCACTGCCCTCCTAGTCCATGTTCACAAGCCCCCATCACCGAAGTTCCTACGCTGTTTGGTACGGTATTTTTTGTTGAACCTTGTGTAGAATAAGTAAAGATACATTTATCCGGGTTTGTTAACAGGTTAATCGATTTCTTTTGTTGGGTTAGATACATAAGGACAAACTCGCCAGAACCAATCAGTTTGCGGACAACGTTCGAGAAAATTAAACAGTTATACCTGAATGATTTATTTGACATTTGATTACACCATGCTTGTTTTAACAATTTCCGTTGACATCTGTCGGCACACAAAATCTTGACCTGTTCAATAAGAAAACCATCATGCCGTGGGCTACTCTCAGGGACTAGCAAAATAACCCAAGTACACAGCACTGAAACATGTAATTTACGCCGATCTCTTACGTAAATTTTGCAAACATTGCAACTACAAAGCAACCAGAAAGTATCACTGGCTCAGCTGGTGCCATGGCAACTTATTAAGATGTTTTATAACCCCATTGTTGTCATGGTTACACTAAACTCTCGTTTGGCTATCCCTGTTCGAAATGCCCCTTTGTTTTTCATTCACGGGCGATTTGATTTTTTTTCTGTTTTCGTTTGAGTTCAATCACAGCTGTTCATTTGGTAAACGCTGACAAATCTCGTTGTACCGAATAAGGCCCATAGTCTTACATAACGCATGATACGAATCAAAGCACAACAAAAAGGTAAAACTTCTGTTGCACTCCACGTAGACCGTGCCTGTTTACCGTTGAATGAAAACATGATCGCATTTCACGTCGTTCCAGTACCATTGTGCGTCAGTTTTGTTTGTTTTTTTCCTCTTTTTTCTCTCCATGACGGCGGAGCAATAATACTCGAAAACTAAAAAAAAATATCTGCCGTGATTCGCAGCATTAATTCACATTTGAGAATGTGAACGGCAAGACCTGAAGAGGGCACAAAGTATGGTCAGTTCAGATTTCGAGTCAAATCTAGGTTTCAAAACACCATAGAAAAGTCTTCGTTTGCAACAATCGACATATATGACATGCTGATCCGTCTGCTGTTGTGAGATGGTCTTAGATAAAATATATTTCTCCCTATAATCGAGGGAAATACACTGAGTATCTGTCGTTAATCTGTGATGTCTTTTCAGAAATTCTCTAATTTTGATACCTTCAGATTCTCCAATTGTCTTATACCGAAGACAAACTTGCCAACATCATCTTCCAACTCGTAATCACGATTCTGAGTGTCTTCTCTTTCAAACCTGTAAGTTTCGAAAGGTGGACGTTCGCAACACTAACGCAACTATCTTAGCCCTGGATTATTGAATGCGGTATTTTTTCATACTGTTTAAGGAATACGCATTGCTGAAAAAATTACAGTGAGGCGTCTGTCATTTTTGTTCAATCATAGAAGATTTTTGTACAAATAAGAAAGAAGTAAGCGTTTTAATATTTTTCACTTTTTATCTCAAAATGGTACCGTCAGTGTTTCGTGTGTAAATGAGATGTTAGCCGAAGTTAAATGTTTGACATTGTGTTATTTTAAACTTTTACTAAATTGCGTATCGATATCATTTTTAATAAAATATTCTCCATTTTAATAAATAAATGTCGACTGTTTAGAATTAAAAATTTGGGCCATCGGGCGGCTTCTATGTTTTTCAATTGTTCCAGATTTCAAAATGACTAAAGGGGATGGGTCGTCAGACAGAGCTTGTGCGGTAACGATGCATAGAGACACGACTGACACAAAGGTATTTACAGGACAAGGAATCAATAGAGATACCTATCACACAAATTTACAGTCGCTGTAAGCTAGGGACAAGAGCCAGTGTACATATCGTTGCTTTATCGAAGTGACTTGGTATGGCCCCAAACATTTATTTCTATCTGGTATCGAGAACGGAATGCATTAAAGTTGAAAACAAACTCTAGAGTATATCGCCACATCGTATGCAAACATTTTACATGAAATGTTAAAAACAAGAAGATATGATTTCACCATCTGTTTCTCAGTTTTATATCAAGAACATCTTAAATAAGGAACTAATAATCATTTCGACTTCATGTCACATTTCTTTTCCATTTCTACAAAAGTTAAGATTGCAATTGAACGACTGTGCTAAAAAATCGTTTGTATTTTCTATTCAAGAATGGCATTTTCGAGTCCATTAGCTGTAGTTGTTTCACGATTTTGCTCAATCGCTTCGTCTATTAAAATAGAGCAATATTATCTTCAACTATTTTTATATGGCTATATACCGATGAAGATGACATTACTATGTCAACAAATCTTAGCGGTCGTTTGATTGATAGGGCTACTCTCGCAAACTTTTTCATAATCATAAGTGTGAAACTCAAGTGTTTTGCGGTTACATTTTTCCCGCTATTTCCCGCTTTAATCCAAACACAAGTTACGATCAATCTCTTTTCAAAATCATTCAGTCAGCTGAATCGAGATTCAGACCGAATCAATTTGCTTGCCACTCGTCGTCGCTGACATTTTGATTTATCTCATACAGACTTTGAGTACTAAACAAACAATGTTTGGACTCGAACCAAATCTCTGCCCCGCTAATTATTATCACAAGATCGATTAATGCTCTCATTTAAGTCTAAGTGGCTAGATTTGCATCGGTTTGGGGCCGGCGCGATGCGTCATGAGGTAATGTAAGATATAGAGCCGATTTGTAAATGATGAAACTTTTTGTCTACCATCTGGATATGAACGCTACAAACATCGCGCTTTAAAAGTTGAGAGCAAAAAGCATGAACGCGAGCCTTTGCTTATCACATACCCTTCTTTGAATGTTAAGTGAGCGAGACATGTCTTGCTAAAAATAGACACCGACTTAGTAATAGCTCAGGTGATACGGTAACATTGGTGTGACATTCTTAAAAGGCTGATAGCGGCGACACGATACACAGTTTTTATTGTCAACATCTTGGACACTATGCAATGAAAGGCGCCTGAATGAAACCAAAGCATTACTATTATAATCCTAGAATTAAATTTCGCAAGTGACTCAACAGATTGAACCTCGCTGTTTTCTCAATTAGGATGGAGTACGATATACAGATAGCGTAGGCAGGCTATTTTGTTGAAATTGAAGTGATTAAACCTTTTTTGAAGCGGCTAATTTAGCCTACTTCATGTTAATTTGTACCTGTCCCTGGATGATAAGTTTTCTATAGAAACCGACGTGTGCGCTGTGACCATGCAGACGAGTTGCCCATCCGTCAGAAAATCAGATCGACAGACCAATACATGAATCGATTAAAAGTCTGGTTGAGTGTGCGAATATATATTAATAAAGACTTAGTCATAGAAAAACCTCTTTTGGCAGACAGATGGATAACACTCTAAACGGTCACAGCGTCAGACAGACAGACAGATAAGATGAGAGACAGACAGAGAGATTACCCCGTGAACTCTGGCCAATTTTTCGTAGTGCCCGTCTAGGGTCATCCTTTTGGTGGCATGTTTTGTTCTCAGCGATGTTTGGTTCTGGTCTGACAGTATCGCAGATGTGACGTACTTCCGTAGTTTATGCGTTTATTAACACGAGTACTCGTAGAATAATGCAATATTTGAATTTCTAAATCCCTTGTAAGATCTGTAGTGGTATAACACTTTGGGAATTAAGGTATTTGAGGCTTGGTAATAAATTAAAACCTGTGGAACACCTGTTAACAGAGACACGCTGGCTGGGGGTGAGGCCTAACGAACAAGCGCGTTTATGAGACAATTGTCTTTGAACGTGCCTCTTTGCATGTTCGTGACTTGTTGCATGGAACAGTTGAAGTCCATTTCTCCGATGAGATTTGTGCACATCTAAAGATTAGTCCAGCCTCAAAAATCTCTCTCATAGCCTGAGAAGTTTGCCAGGTGTACAATCTTAGTAAAATGTATTACTATTGTACAAAGCTTTGCTTTTTTTTCATTTTAAGATATTTTACGTTATGCAAAGAGTGACTAACGTTATAACTATAGATTCTCTTTCGTAACCTTTGCTTCTTTTTACCCCACAGTCAAAGGCGGCAAACATACAAATTAAACTGAACAAGGATTTTTGCATTTATTGGCTCAAACTTTGCGGCGTAATCCGTCCAGTTGTTTATTCACAGTTTGTAGTTATGTAATAATCATGTTGTGATGACTTGATGTGAGAAAAGCATACCATTTTCAATTCCCAGATACTGTACCAGACTTTATTTTGCCAGACGTCAAATATTTAAGGCGTGAACAGACATGCAGGGCGTGTATGTTAGCTTAGCAGTATTAAATTCGTACGCTGACAGGAAGATTTTATTCCCTGATGTAATAATACGAAATAGAAGCCTTTGAATTGGCAGATTAGCACAACTATTGAACTATATTATTGGTTAAGATCAATGAATAATACGCTTCATATCACGATATTTATCCGTCTTCATTCTATAATAACACAGGTGCAGATTGCATGATTACAAATTTGTCGACTAGGAATCATAGATTGATAAACCACGGTCCCTCCACAAAATGACTTTGAATTTCAAAATCTGTGGAGGGTTGTCACATTCCTTGTGACGCGGTAACCCCCACAAGCCTTATCAATGATGTGACATAGATGTTTTTATACTTCATATCGAGCCATCAATGTACTCAGCCCGCGTGCCACTTTCGACCTTATATAGACGGGAATCCAGGCCAAAGTGTTCTAGCGGAAGATCCGTGTATTAATAACAACTTATATCTTCAAGTACAATTGTGTTACTTTCGTCCTGTTTTTTTCTCTTTTCAACGTTCCCATTTTGTGTATTAGCAACGCTTTTTGTTTCACTCCAAAGAAGGCCTTACGAACCCGAGTTCTGCCCGTGAACACGGATTTCTTATAGACATGCACAGTGTGCATTGTTGTTGCCAACCAGAAAATTTTGCAGTACAGAAATTAGTTTCATGATATGAAAGCAATTGACACAAGTTGTTACCCTGGAAACCTGCTTAACTTTTAAACGCTGTAAATAGTTTTTCATACCTTGACAGGTATAGAACTACAATGTTAGGTTTGCGTGTAACGAAATTACGATATTTTTTCTGTTTTCCCATTAAACTTAGAAGCCTGGTGAACATATTATAAGACCTGTTTTAAGTCAGCATATATCAAAGTCTCTACAATTTTGACTCATAGGATCGCATGATCTCACTGTATCCAAGTAAATCCTCCTAATTATGCATCCGCGATATTTTCCAGCAGTAACTCACAATGATTTTTTGGGTCAGTATTTGAAATTTGTCTAGAGCATGTACCAGAAATAAGGGTTAGTAATTTTCAAAAGCTACCTATCCTTTCAGAAATTTGCCTGCTCTTCAAAATTCATCTTCAGCAACTTTCATCAAAACCAATAATGTGAGTTCGATTCTGAGTTAAGTGCAACTGTTTGGAAATGGAATTGAGCAACTGCACAGTGTCGTGCCTCAACATAAACAGGGAGAGGCTATATGTTATTATATTAATTTCATATTTATGTTCTCGATTGTTTATCTGTCAATTAAAAATGTCGGACATCCATGAACACCAATACTTGGACCGTTTCATTTTACTTCAGTTGTTTTCGAGCATGCAAGTTTCCTGAAAATCGACATGACAAGACTAAATGTCTTCCAACCGGATGAGGACGTCAAAATGCGCATGGGGCATGCGGGCGGACAGTAATTTCAAACATGGTCGAATAGGTTTTATGTTTTCCTGTTTTTTCAGTCATTTGGTATCATCTATACCTGGGCGGTCTTTGCCTTATCTTGGGTATATTTGTTGTAGCGTTCTGAAGTGGAGCCTTCAGGACATAAAACTTGATTGTAAGATCTAATGACATCATCACTGTACAACGTAAACAAGCCATAAAAATATGTGTCGTCATCGTTAAAATTGCGGCGTTCCTGGTATCTCCTCGCGTGATATTTAAGAGGATAAAATATTCGCGGTAAAAACATAGTCTTTACAGAATGGAAATTATTTTATTGACTGTCGTAAAAATGCAATGATATAGACCGCGTACTGACAGTGTCTGACTCGTAAATATGTACAAATGTAAAGAATGTTTCACGTGGTCGTCGCTGGAATGGTTTGTTTGCCAGCAGGACGATTCAGTGCTTGCAAAATTTGAGTGTTGTGATTACACCCACTTGTCATATATTTACGACAGTGTTACATACAATACGTAACTTTGCCTCCTTTCTTTCCTTTCACGTGGGAAGGGTGGGAAGAATTTGTACTCACTACAAGGCGAATGTTCGCTGAACTTTCAAAGATTCGCCGTAAAAAGTTATTCAAAGAATTAACAAGTAATAAATATTTTACAGTTGGAAGTCAATCAGGTAAGTTGTTGATGTCGCAAAGTGATGTTGCGCTTACAAACGGCAGTGAGTAAGTCCTGGTCAGGTGGCTTAATGTATGGGTAGTTCATCTTTTAAAAATCCGTTCTGCCAGCCCTGCAATAAAAATCCACGAGGTGGTTTACGGACCAAGGCTTGAGCCGTACAACTCCATTATGCGTTCTTGGTCTATCGTTCTCGGTGACGTGGCTGCTGACATGTCATCTTTCGAATAGCCACAGTCCACAGTGCGAGGTTGTTTGTGGTTGGTTGATGGTCTTGATGGTAGATTTTAGTGCAATGTCAGAGAAGTCAGGGCAGTGGGTATAAATTGCGGTCAGTTTGCCAACGTTGAGTCGAAACACGGCGACAACGTTCCACTGTCGCATAGGCAGAGAATTAGTTTATACTCGATTTTATTGTCTGTTACTTGTACTTAGTGCAGGTCGATGTTTTGATAGTAATTTGTTTACTGACTCATCTCTTGTAACCTGTTATCAACACCAATGTCACGTATGCAATAGGACTGACATGGCATATATTGTAATCCCAGGGAAGAATATAACAATATTGTTGTATATTTCACGTCGGCTAGCCATCGTTTATGAATCGACCGACACACAAAAATAGAAGCGTTGGTGAAAACGAGTCCACGATCGTCCACTGTGATTGAAACTTTTGATGAAAGTCATAGCAATATGAAAGCACAGCATAAGTTGTAGACTGAGTGGCTTAAAACAGTGCCAGATTTAAAAGTGATCACGGGCTGTATATAAATGGTTGCATGAAGATCAGTCTGTGATTTGATTGATGGAGTGATAGGTCAATATTATTATATGCAGCCATACAGACCAAACAAAGCATACAGATCATCCCAACCGGCAGACAGAGCGACCTACATTTTTATGTGATAGATAGATATACATACAGACATACAGACAGACAGACAGACAGACAGACAGACAGACATACATACATACATACATACATACATACATACATACATACATACATACATACATACATACATACATACATACATACATACATACATACATACATACATACATACATACATACATACATACATACATACATACATACATACATACATACATACATATATAAATACATACATACATACATACATACAGGGGCTCAGGCGAACAATACCCTAAGAGAGAGCTACAATTGTTCGATTGAAATTTGTAGATAGATTCCAAACACAAGTCATCGACATAATAATTAATAAATCCATAAAATTACTTCAGACACTTTCGAGAGGCAGACTGAATCAAACTAACGTTTTCGTGAACTGTACCCTACCTACATTATCTGGAAGGACATGTATTAGGCCTGTTAAGAAACCGGGAGAATTATTAGTTAAACGCTATTGATAGACACAAGGTCCCTCCGAAGGCCATATTACGACAATAGTGATAAAAACGTGCGAATTCTGGGATTATCCGTCCTTGACAGTTTGTCACTTGTTTACCGACTCGCAGAGAGTTAATTTGCTGCAATAAATCTGACGATGATAGATTGTATTGTGGATTTGTGTGTAAACAAGCCGCACGAGAAAAAAGTTGGCCTGAGACTTGGATTCACTATAATCGAGTAGCCTTTCGTAATTTTTCTTAGACTCTTGCCCCTCTCTTTCTCAATCGGATTCACCCTCAGATTCGACTCTTTCTCACCATTCTCTGTGTTCGGGCGACTTCCAACCAAAGTTATTCCATAAACCCAGCCGGGAAATATGAACACTGTATGTAGCTCTATTGCATAGATTTATGTGGACATGTTTTTAGTTTTGATAAAATCGTCGCACAAATCTCGTTTCAATTTGTCAAAAAGACTATTTATTGTGTGTCACATCCGGGACGTTCTGGAAGTGAATTTTTGATCTCATTTGTCGTTTTCATACTACCATAACTAGCATCAGAACTAGAATCCTTTGGATTATTACCTTCGGGGAAAGCGTTATTTTAGGGTCATGTTGAGTGTTGAAAACTGGAATTCACACTGTTTTGAAAAAGGACTGCTTAGTCCGCACGCATTTTCGCAAACACTGGAAGAATCGAGTTGAAAACCGTTTTATGTTGCGATCCAGCGAAATGTGAGGTTATGATTTCCGTGTACATTCTGCCGATATTTCAAGTTTACATCGGAGAGGTCAATAAATGGCAGTATAATCACACCACAACGATGCAGTGAACTCAGTCTCACGAATTCTTCTGCCATCAAAGCCACGCCGCTATGGGGACTCACTGTTGTGGTTATAGAAAGATCATAGAAGACAATAATGAGATTTACGATTATTACTTAGTCCTACCTGGCCCGCAAAGTTCACACGATCTCTGAGTCTCCTGTGCCCTGAGATATAGCATGTTTGGCGACCAACGAGGCTAAATGAGAGTAACTTCAAAATAATGCAACATTTCGTCGGACATACATGAGTTTGTGGACGTGTATTTGGTGAATCGAATGCTTAAAATTAGCAGCGTCTTTCATTACCACAAATTACGGAATCAAAGCTTTGCATGGCCGTACTGCGACAAAACTTGTGTTTTAGTCACTTGTAAGAAACATTAAATGTGTAAATTTGTTGACAACGTCAAAGACACAGTCTCTGCGTGTACTGGTTCGGCGTTCTTACGTTGCGCGGTACCAAGGTACGGTCGCCGCAATGTCGCACAGTTTGCCGGGAGCCGTAGTATGTACAATTCACATTTATTGAAATGAAATACCTGTGTGTAGATTACCGAGCAACACTACCAAACATGTGGCCTCTACTTCAAAATGATAAAAAAACTAACACTGCCGCATAAATACTCATCATTTAACCAAACATGTGTCCTGTATTATAAATGCCAATCAACGCCATCGTTTGCCCGTGAAGCTGCAGCATTTGAATGCTAGCGTGGGAATTTAACTGTCAACCAAAACTTAGCAACCATGATATTTCAAAGTGTTCGACGTTCAACTTGATTCTGAAAATATTTGAAATTTGCCGAAATGCAAAACATGTTTGCCCTACTTCCTCGCAAAGTAGACAGGTTAAATTTGATAAAGATTTCAAGGGATTTAACTAAGATTTCTCAATGACTTAGAGTCCGAGTTCGTTAATTCTCTACTCAAGGGCAAAAGAGACGCTTTTTGTTGGTTTGTGTGGTGATTGTAATGTGATCCATACACACTGTTCATTATTTTGTTTGCTAAAAGCCAACATTTCAACTGCTGTGAACCGTAACAAAGTTGTTGTCGTCGTCTTTTTTTATTCTGAAGATGATGGATAGACCAAAGTGTAGCTCCTCTAAACAGCTCCACTGTGTTATCATATACTTTTACAACAATGGCGTCTTTCAACACCAATTTCCGGCGACGCCGATGCTCGATTTCGGCGACAAATTCTCGTCCACAGAGTATTTATCACTGTCTCCCATAATTTGAAATAAGTGGAAACCATAAGACGCCTGACGCTATTCGTAAAGAAAACTCACCAATTCATTTTGTTCCTCGAGAAATCCAACTCAAGGAGTTTGCGAAACGTGACAAAAATTTGCATCATCAATTTCGGAGAGGCTCAAGTTGACAGCGAGTCTGACGACTACAAACTTCATTTATGCGCCGCGCCGAGTAACTACTTTAGTCGGGTGACGTCAATTCTCTGATAAGTGGAAATGTCCCTTCAATTGTAAGGCTAAATGATAATGAAGTTATGCTCGATTTATTCAAAGGAAATTTCTTTCTTATTGCCAGTCCATTTGGTCTCTCAAGCCAAACGCTTCCACGACCACCTGTTGTACACAACTCTAGCCCTTCGCATATTTTGTAGTGCTTGTTTGAATTCTTACCATAGTCCGTGCAACAGGAGACCGCACTCCTTTCTCTGGGTCACATATCTTAAACAATTTGGCTTTCGGTGAAGTTTTGATCACCAGTCTAAATTTTCCACCCACTTGTCAAAGCGGAATTCACGGGGAAGTTACTAAAACCTGAATAGAAAGTGACAATTCCCGTCCGGTAAACAAAACCTGCCTTTGGGCTACAGGATCGGTTTACAATCGACCACCCAAACACCCACCTTGCCCACAGAAAGGATTTTTCGGGATCACTGTCTTGGAACGACTGTCAAAGTCAGCAGTCGCTCGACAGACAGCTGTCAAACTCAGGCCAGTGACTTATCTATGTGACAGTTGGACGTAAACTTACGCAAAGAAGATAACGCACCATTAGGTTTCACTCTCTCACTTAGTGCTAGGCAAACGGATCGCAGCAATCCGTTGGAAACAGTTATGCTATACCATGGAAGGACTATAGAAACAATAGTGTGGTTGCATTAGATACTCTTCCAAGACAAATCAACTATAGCACTCCTAAATTCAGGTTCGCTGAAATAAATTCATAATATCAAAAATTACAGCGAATAGTTCAATATGAAAAGAAAACATGACTTGACAAAACGCATCCGGAAGGTATGAATGAAGATAGACTTTTTTCGATGGAATCCGGATAAAAACGCTACTTTATTATTGCTTTTACCAAAATTGCGAAACGGGTTGTCACGCTTATAGCATTCTCAGTTGAATGAAAGTAAGAAAGTATAACTTCGCATGTGAAGATAGAAATCCGTATCGCATGGCAAACTTTGACAATCGATCAAATAATTTCGTGCAGGAATTATTAATTTGTGATATCCTTTTCCCTTGTGACGTCATCGCTAGATTCAGAACGGAAATCTCAGAAAAGCTGTGGTTTTATTCGCTTTTGTCATCTTAATCCAAGCGTACCTGACCTATAAGAATAAAAGAACACAATCTTTTGTGAAACACTTTATGTTCTTTCTTACTCGTTTCTGACTGTGACTAATAAATCACCATAATTCATTAAACTAATAATATTCTCGTAAATCTCTGTTTATGAACTCTCCATCTTGTAACAAGCAGTGCAGATTAACACATGACCGATTGCATGCGACGCGGCCAATAAAATACAACGGTTGAAATGAACTCAACGGTAGAGAAAATTCCCTGAGAAAGTTATCTGAAGCCAATCTGCACATACTTTTAAGGGAAAAGTAGAGACAAGTTGAAGAGACTAGAGGTCGCCGAGCTTTTTCAGTGGTATTGTCTGAATGTACGACATAACTAGTTAAACTTCTAATAGTAGCGTCTCCCTGTGTAATGCGTCGCGACAATACACGCATACGTTAATTCGCCTTTTCTTTTCTCCAATTTAAGAGCCCCATAAGTGATGTCAGGACCTCGGTTCGGAATAATGCCGATCGAAATAACAAGATCTTCAGAATAACAATGCCACTTCGAATACTGGGCATTCTTTGGATTTTCACACTCCGATTCGCTCATTCTGCCTTGCTATTCTTCGGTTGCCCCTCCGATGGGGCATGGAGTCACGTGACCCCCTCAAAACCCACCCACTTGTGAAATCACATTGAATGGAAACAGTAGTTTATTTTCTTATTCGGACCTTTGGTCTGAGTTTTGCTGGTCAGTTGTTGTACCGCCACTTCGAAGCTTCGGGCAATTCTTTAAGTTCCCTGGAGATGCTTATACTCAGAACATTTAATCGCAAGAGGGCGTCCAAAAACTATCGAGAACACTTATAACGGCAATTAATATAAAATGTCAATTATACATCAATATAATAACACAGAGCATACACCAAAAATGAAAGTTACGGTAAAGATTTCGTCTTTATAAAAAAACATTCAAAGAAAGTAAGAGACACAACTTGATTGGTTTTGTATTTGTTGTTATTTTATAGCTCAAGTCACGACCGGAGTTTCCCCACTGTTGTTTGACCAGGGTTAGTTTTCAAATTTTCTGTATGTTTGGTTTAATTCCAGTTATCACTCGGTGCTGACACATCTCTGTTTAAATGACGCTCGCCGCAAGCTTTTTGCAGTCGATCTTCGGAAAAAATAAACACTTTTAAACAAGCATTTCTGAACTATATATGCAAGCCAGTAAATGTAACATTCTGTCGCTGAACTTGTATAAAATAGTAATCCGGGACGCTTTACAAAATACTAGTACACATGCTAGCGCGCTTTAAATTAGCCACGTTGCTTATTAGGCTTTGAGCTTGTCTAGTTCGTCTATCTCGTTTTGGCAATAAAAATAAACATATTGTTGTGCTTAATTTCGGGCTCTTCTGTCGGTGTGTGTGGAACCGTTCAGGGTAAATACTGTCATTTAAAGAGCGAATCAAATCTAAATCATTCTCCAACATTTTGCTTTACTTCTTTTGCAGAGTGTAGGCACGGATGTAAGACATGTTCCACCTACAATGGCTGCGTGACGTGTCGACCCAGACTCTTTCTACTTCTTCACAGAAGTGACATGAAACATATCGGCATTTGCACGCATGAGTGCCCCGTCGGTTACTATGGACACAGGGCACCGGAGATGAACATGTGTTACAGTAGGTAATTTCAAGTAGTATGTCAGAATGTAAGAGCAATGCGATGTTATAACAGAACGATAATTAAAAGGACAAAGTCGGCCATATTTCATGAATTTTGTTTGATGCAAGATACTACTTATATTGCTTGACATGTTGAAAGATACTGAATAAATGGGTGACCATGCATATATTCGATAAATTAAATGAAACAATCGCAAAAATGAATTGACGGTCATGACCATTAATTCATTTTCGCGATGGTTTCATTGATCGTGCTTTAAACCGGGGTCGAATATATGCATGGTCACCCATTCATTCAGTATCTTTCAACATGTCAAACAATATAAGTAGTATCTCATATTAAACAAAATTAATGAAAAATGACCGATGCTTGATTGCCTCAGACGTAAACATATTCACAAGTAAATCGATCGAAATTTTGACAAATATATGATATAGGCCCTAACGATGCATGTACTTGTGTTTGTAACTTGTTTACGCTCGGTCTTACAGTCTATCTTTCACACGATTTATTATACAAGATCGAACCACATACAAATTTTCTCCTTGTCTGTGATCAAGCCTAATGCTTTCCTTTTCTTTCCCAGAATGTAAAGTCGACAACTGTGCAAAATGCTTTGGTCGGACTTTCTGCACTCGGTGTCAATCTCCATACTACCTCTCAGAAGGCGATTGTGTTGAAACCTGCCCGGATGATATGTACCCAGATGAAAAAACAAGCGAGTGCAAACGTACAGGTAACCCTTATGCCAGCATTGGCAATTTTAATGACTTGTTTGGTTTGATTCCGAATCTTTAATGCAGGACATCCATGCATTATGGTTTTCTCTGATACTCCCATCCTTCGCTTTCTTGTAATCTGCTTAACGCCATATGAAATTTCATCTTTTAAATTTGAAATATAAGAACAAATTATATTTTTCTGCAAATCGGAACTTGCATACAAAAGAGCTCAGGGATCTCAAATTAATGACTCGATTTGTTAAGGTAGAATGCGCCTCGGAGACAGATATCGGGACTCTCTAACTTTTACAATTCTCTTCTGATCTACCACTTGTTGTGGTTCATTTTATAGCTCTTTGTGTAAGAAATATTTTCAACGTCTTAGTTTTTCGAAAGTCGAAAATGTTATTTTTCTCCATAGAGTTAACATAGGGATGGCGTCAATTTTAAATTTCAAAAATATAGGTAAATCTTTGGTAATCTGTTTCCCCGGTACCAAAATGTGCACGGTGACACCCGATTTTTATCCTTGATTTTGAAAGAGAATGGTTGAAGTATTCCTACAGGAAAGTTTGAGCAAAATTTTAAGTCTTTCCCTGTTCGAGGTGCATACTACTAAGCTTTTATTGTAAATCTTTGTGTCGTCTGCAAAATTAAGCTTACAGTCTACATGCAATGAGTATCTTGACACGTTGTACTGTGGACTATGATGTTTGATCTTGCATTTCAATGCAGAAATAAAGATCGATACTTTTTGAAAGTTATGGCTCGCTCGCATTCTTCTAAAGGCTCGCCACAAATTTTAGAGAAATATAATATAATGTGTCGAATAACGAGCCTGGAGCTGTTATCTATTTGAACGTTCCCTAGATTATTGTGACATTCAAAAAATGTACAGAAAAAAGGGGGGACACAAACTATAAAAAAACTAATACAAATGGAAATGAAAATATCAGACAGAGAAAACTTAAAGATACCATGCGATTTGTGATGAATCCGTTCTGCTGTACTTACTCTGTACGGTAATACACTGAAAATTTCGCGCTTCGCTCTCAGAGTGAACCTGTGTGAAAGCATCAAATCTTGAGAACTCTTTAACTTTCTCATTACCAACGCTTGGTTTGGATGTTCACCCTCCTACACTGAAATTTTTACCATACTTATACCTATAAGACATGTTGAAATGACATATCAACGCTTCCACAGTACAGTAGAATGTCTTTATTTTTTAACGTTTTGAAATTTTACCATCGTTTTCCGGTAACCTCAAACAACTACGTAGTTGTCTGAGAGGTAAGAAGATCACTAAAGTGGACAATAACTTTATTGTTTGACTTATAATATATACAATTATGAAGAACCAGTTCGATTCCCAAATTCAAAGACTAGTAGTCCAGTAGCCAATCTCGCCATCCCTTAATATTTCCCGTTACTCTCGATAATCCAGCGAGATTAGGTAACAAATCACGCGAGATTATATAATAACATCATTAAATCCAAACACGTTACCTCCACCAGAGAAAAAATATAAATACTAAATTCGGATTATCAGCCTATTGACGTAGTTATACAACTGTAATTAAATCTTTTCAATTTCTAACCAGAACAGTTTACTGTGGAGAAATCATCGTTCATTGCGTAATTCTGTTGAATTAATTATGAACTACACAAATTTGAGAACATCTTCTAATGAAATTCAGGATTTAGCTCTCACAGCCAGCGTAGCCAAGTTACAGTTGACGCACGGGTCGTAGAGTGCGTTCCGCTGTTGCCATGCTCCATGACGTAGTTAGAGACTCGATAACCCTTAACTGAGTGCTCTCTGATCTTTCAGCTCTCATCTTTGCAATTGATCATTTTCTGATGATTCACGATATCGCAGGACTTTGGTATTAAGTCTATTGAATGTTTTGCTCCTCTCCTAGTAGAACTTACACCATCGTCCAAATGTGCAAGAATTGAGGTGATTTTCCACTTTTTCGTAAATTTATGACAAAATCACTGAGAAGATGCTATAAGTTAACGTATGTGATGACTGCTTGCGCATACGACAAATATAATGCAAAGTAATATGCGCTTGCAAAATTTGTATCGTGCTTCGGCTAAAATTTTTAGACGTCAGATTTTTATTGCGGATAAATCTCAAATGTTAGGCCTCCTTGGTGACACGAGATGGATGTACCTTGGTTAGGTAATCGTTTCTCACAAAATTCCTTTTTCTCGTCTCTTTCTTAAATCAGTAGCCGGGTTATGCGTGATTGGAGTAACAGACCGTTGAAAAAAAAAACGACCGAAAGACAATAATTGAATTTTAAGCTGATCTGACCTGACCTGACCTCTTAGTGCCGAGCTATTATCGGCAGTAGTGTACATGTGTTTTATGTCATAGATTGCGGACATTGACCCTGAGGTCAGGGTCTATGGCAACGCAAAGTCACTTTTGATAGTCTTAAAGTTATAGAGTCAGGTGCAACAAACTTGTCAGTTCGGTCAATTTACAAAATCATCCTAAAACATGTTTCTTTAGCTGATATAATCATTTCACATATTTTTAATCGTGACCTTATAATTTTGAGGGGAAAGTCAAAGTGTTCGTAACTTCCCTCCCAACAACACATGCGTAAAACATGCCCTCCCACTGAATAATAATGCCCCCCCCCCAGTATCAATGGTCTGGCCGTCCCCATTCCCCATAAAAGTCACGGTTCAACATCCTCTCTGCATGCCCTCTCGCAAACAGTGACAGTTCCCCTCTACCCATTAGATGTACATACGTGTATCATTTAAACCTTGCAACATTGCTCCCCTCTTATGCACAATCCCTTCCCTGAAGTTCTATGAACCACAGCATTCCGCCCCCCTCCCTATTTTCTGGTACCAACAACCAAGAACTTTCTCCCTCCCCACGGTTAAATTGACCTTGTCTTCCTACTGACCGAAATTTGCCCCAACCCCTGCTGAAAAACTGGGCAAGAACATCTTTCAGCACGAACAGCTTCGTTGGCGGCACCTGTAGAGTTGTCATCGCTTGGAGTGTACATTTGCCCACCACGTATAGCAAGTCAGATATGTCTACTACGTATGACAGGGCAGATGTCGCATCGTTTCCAGAATAGAACTTAATACCCACAGCTTTATTTAATAAACGACGCGACATTTAGCCTCTGGCAGAAGTAAATGTCATGTTGACTGCGCCAACCAGTCAAAATCCCTCAAAGCCTCGAACCGCACGAAAATTGTCCACTGTTGCGGGATGTGGCATGTTTTCAGATACACGCAGTGATAGCGCCACACCATGCCCCATTTTGGAAGCACATATATCTAACGTAGCGCATAAAATCTTTGTCTTTCCCTATAAAATCAAAGAATAATGCAAACAGATGTTTTAGCTTAGTTTATCATGACTCGGTAAAAATTGAGGACCTAATTTTCCTGCCATGAAAGTATCTCATGCTAGTAAGAATCGAAAATATTACGTGCCTTTGAAATTAGGGAAACGTCATTATTTACGGCCTGGGGGAGGTCGGAGGAATTTCATTGGAAACCCCGAAATTTCGAGCATGGTTGGCATGGAACCATGATGAATTTCAGTCACCCCCCTCTCTAACCAAGAAATTTTGACTGCCCCCTCAGAAAAGTGAAACACCAATACACGTATTTGTAAAATTTACATAAATACAGCAATAGTAAAGACCTTTCAAATCCTGATGTACCCTGCTAGATTATCTTCGGTTATCTCATGACGGTTGAAAAAGGTGAAACCAAGAAAATTAACTTCAAAGTGACAACAAAAAGACA
Organism: Ptychodera flava; assembly: GCF_041260155.1. Classification (NCBI taxonomy): domain Eukaryota; kingdom Metazoa; phylum Hemichordata; class Enteropneusta; family Ptychoderidae; genus Ptychodera; species Ptychodera flava. The sequence continues at coordinate 46,091,969 of NC_091932.1, read as the reverse complement.
GATATAAAAGCTCACGCTATAACCAGTATCCAACCATATAGTATTTTTTAATTTAGATGGGTACAATGACAGGGTTCTTAACTAGGATATCTGACTAGGCAGAATTTGAAAGTACGGGGGACACGCCAGAGGCTGAGGAGAAAGCCTCAGAGGGGCTGTCCCCTTTTTTCATGGAATCTTTGAAGAAATTGATATGTGCAATGGTGCAGTCTGGTACAATCTTAGGGGTGTTTTTTATTTTATTTATACTGAGGAAAACCGTTAGAACACCTGAAGGGGGAGAGCACGAGAAGTGTCCCCCTTTCGCATCGAAAATTTTGAGAAATTGGTGTGTGAATGGTGTAATCTGCGAGGTGTTACAATTTATATCGCACGAAAAATTTAATAACCCCCTGCTTCCTCTCCACATTTTGAGCATCCCCCTTGAAGTTTTCAGTATTTTGAGTGACCCCCCTCATATTCCTCTAGCCCACAGAGCGTAAATAATGACGGCTCCCTTATCTGTTGCAGGGGTGTGAATACTATATGGTTTGGTTAAGTGCCCCATTTCTGCCGCTGGCTGCGCTGTACTCCAAGAAATGGGCCCAGTGTGCGACAGTCATTTTTGTCAATATTCTGGTTATTTGATGTGGCACACTGACTTTAGCAATGTTGCACATGCGTTCCGAGGAAGCGAAAGCATGAGATCAAGAAAGCATGAGATCTCATGCGAAAGCATGGGATCGTCATAGTACAAGGCTATTCTTTTCCACTGCCCTAGTTCTGGACACAGTTTGCTCCTTCGAATACACACGAGGGCGTATCTTATACGTAGAGCAAGCTGACATCATTAATGAACCTGGCGAAAGAAACAACTCACCAACCAGATTGCTCGATAAAGCTGGTCAATGAAAATCATGGAAAGAACAGCACACACCAGATCCCTTTCATGAGCACAGCGCAGCAAACAACAGAAATGGGACACGGGAACTATGAGGGCCACGTCTGCTTTGAGTGTGATTCATGCATGGAGCCAAAATAATTTGTAGGCACCGGTGAGGGCCGTTGAAACTCCTGTATGAGAACAATTAGGAAACCCAAAACCTTTGCGAAGATAAGTTAATGTGAAACTTTCTGGTTTTATTTGCAGTCGACTGCGAGGTTTCCACGTGGAGCGCTTGGGGGATTTGTTTGAAAATGGATAAAGCATGTGGCTTTAAACGGGGACTAGAAACCCGCACAAGAGAAGTTATCGTAAAGCCCTCGTCACAGGGCAGATCTTGTCCGACGATAAGAGAGTCCAAGCCATGCAAGATGAAGCCCAGACACTGTCCAGGTGAGAATCACGCTCCAAGCAGAGGGGCCGGGCGCTGTATGGAATGCTTGCATCATTTCCAAAATTTGGTGGTGATTTGCCAGGTTTTTATATAAAAAAAGATTAACGGGGTACTATATCGTAGCGTACAAGATATCTGTGCTTGTATCAAATATCATAATTTTGTAAGGAAAACAATCGACCTAAGTTTCCCACATGACAGAGTGGAATGAGGAGGAAAGTATTCATACTCGTTTGTTATATCTTACCTGTGGCAGTATTTGTGATGTTAGATTTCATAAGACCCATACTCCTAACGATTGCGGCTATAAATTTGTTAATAAAAGTGAGAAATTGATGTCCTTCACTAACATCATTTAGCGTGTGTGATTCATTGAAAAACGCGCTCAGTTAGAGAGGCACCATTGCAAACACTTCGATTGAAGTTCTTATCAGACCGAGATCGTTGTAAGGGCCTGGTCAGATTTCATAGGAGGGGTGGCTGGTGCGATGGGAAGAGTTACCATTCATGCAGCACTTTGAGGCTGGCCATTTCATTTCGTGCACGAATAGGCAGCGGCTCTGCAATTTTAGTGCATGGACATAGGGAAAGATCAAGTGATACTTTTACAACACTGTGGAAAGCAAGGCCTAGGAATTTTCAGTATATGGGGAAATCATGAAATATGCTGAACTGAAGATTGTAGTTTTGACTGCACTTGTACTGTCAAATACGTCCTCTCTATAGCTTATAAAACGCACATACGACATTGTCATTACTTTAACACTTTGTACAAAATCTATCTTCACACATAGAAACATCAAAATATGTAAAAGAAAATTACAAACTTTGTTTTATACCAATAAAAGAACTTTTCGTGAAGTTCATATTGCAGCGAACACATCTTTTGTTAAAACATACCATATGGAAAACGTGAAGAGGACATATTTTCATATTTTAACGAACCAAAAGCCAAGAAAGTATTAAATCAGTCTCTTTCACTGCTATGGTCCGTCATAAATTTTTTTCAATATTTCTGTCACAAATTTGCCACTTCTTTTTTTTTCTTGAAATGTTGCGGTGTCTATTGGATTGTAAACCCATCATGAATAAAGTCAGAAATATTATTGCTGACACTCAAATTGCTTATGTAAATTACTTTGTCGACAATATGCTGACAGACTACCTTTATATTGGCATTTCTATCTGGAATGTTAAAAGACTACCAGGAAAAGGTCCTTGTTTTTGATCAAGGATAATGGGAAAGGTCAGCATTTGTGTGCAAGCAATCAGAGGAGGGCCATTTTTATTAAGTTTGAAAAGCACCAGCCCTTCCCATATTAATTTTGTCCTGGCCCTAACTTGTATAAATGTACTGTGGATAGTATCGAAAGTTACGACAAAGTATTCCTAGTAAGGCATTTTGACGTTTTGATAGTAAGGCTGTTTGATTTTCTTCAACCAAGTAAAGATATAATTCTTTTTAAACCAGCAGCAAGTCACGCATGCGCAGGGTGTAATTCACGTCGGCTCTGCTCGGCACCACCCGGAGGAAAAAAACGTCCCCATACATATTTACACCTCTTTCCCCTGTTAATTGTTATATCCCTTTACTCTCACAGACCATCTCAACAGTTCAGAACCGAAACCTGCTGAAGAAAGGGGTAAGAATAATAAAGAAAAGAACACGGAAAGGGGCAATAGAGACAAAAGGAGACGGAAAAAGAACAAGTCCAGACGGAGAAAAAGGGTTCGGGAAGAGCGAAAACGGCGACGTAAAAATAACAGGCGGTCCCAGAAAAAGCGAGAAAAGATGCAAAAGCAGACACTGACAGCGTGATCTCATCAGAACAAAGGGTTTAAAACAGACACTGCCTGTTAGATGTAGCTGGCCAAACCAGAAGTCAATATTTCCCAAGATCACATGCTTGAGCCTGACACTTCATCGGTGTAACTGGATACTCCAACGTAAATTAATTACGGACCGGAACATCTTGTTTCATGTATATTGGAATATGACAACAAAACGGTGACCGAATTTCGACGGTGAAGACATGGTGGGCGAACATTTCTAGTTTCTTAAATGGACTAATAAGAACAATGCTTGCAACAGTCTTCGTGTTCGATACCACAGAAACAGTCTTTATGTTCGATACCATAGAGACAATCTGCGTGTTCTGTGCCATAGAAACAATCTCCATGGATTGTAACCGACTTAAAACTCGCTACATTATCCAGGAGTAAGTTTACTTTGATATTATCTAACGAACTGAAGGCGGTGCAAAATTGATTTGGGAAGGCTACCTCACGCGCCAACGACCAATAAATGGACGTTCACAAGGTTATTATTGTTACCATGTCAACAGCTAATGAGCTAATGGTTCATACTCCCAATGTAAATACATCTGCGTTTCCTTGGAGACTAATTCAAACTCGAACTCGACTGGTTTATTTTTCGTTGGTCTTTTTTCAAGGAATGTCAGTAGTGTATGCACAGATGCATATGGTGCTTTCTACAAGGGGCACTTCCAAAACTTACTTAACTCATGGTACAACTCCGGACAGGTTCAGCAAAAGCGGAACCAGTCATATTTCATCGTCTGTTGTTGTTCGTGTTCAGAAGATGTGTATTTTAGAACTCGTTTTACTTCACTGTTACTGTATTGTATCAAAAGTTTGAAACTCACCAGAAAACAATCGTTTCCGCTTGATAATAATGGGGACATGAACAGCCAACTGCCTAACATATATACTTGCAATGATATATCATTAATATTTTCAGAAAAATCTTAATTTTAAGACAACTATTGTGCTGATTTTCGACTCAAAACTTTAAACGAGGCATTATTTGACTTTAAATGACTTCAAATCCATTCTGAATAATATTAAGACATCATACATATGCAGTGTTGAAAATCGTTTATGAGCAGTCACGTTTTTATACCTTAAAAGTGTTTGTAAATTTATTTTTTATTAAGAGCATTGCGTGCTCGTTGTAAATTATTTTGGACGTACGTCATCATGTCGTACAGCTGTCTTTATCAAAAGGCATTGTCACCGAAGCATTGAGTTTACTGTGCCATTAAGGTAGCTCGCACCACGAAAGTGATATTAAACTTCTGCGCAAGCTTTCATCAATGAAAATATTCAACCATTTTCTTTCAAAATCAAAAATAAAAGTCAAGGGTCAACGTGCAAATTTGAGTAACAGAGAAACAAACAACCTTAAATTTACCGATATTTGATATTCAAAATGGAAAAATATTAAATTTTCTTATTTGACAAAAATAAGCCGGTGAAAAGTTTACTTACTGCAGGTTCTGTAAAATGACACCACTCCAGTTGTAGACAAGAAATATAGTAAAATTTTGAGAGTACGAATATATGTCCCCGAGGCACATTCTACCGTATGGTCAGGCGTTACTCACTGAGGGCGCTATCTTTCCCAGGACCGACAAGGAGATACAATTTTTGTATTTACATAAGGATTTCTTTATAAAAGGTAGATGAGAATGTAAATAGTGATGTAGCAATCTTATTTAAAACTATAACGATATTATGTGATCGTACACGTAACTTGAATTTTGAATTCTGCTAGAAGACGTGTTTGTACAACTTTTATTCTGGCAGTTTGTAGATTTCAGTTAAAGTGAGAATAAATCATTTAAATAATGATCGACATTTGACTGTACGACTGCCTTTTAATGGTGTACGTTTTCATACTTGTATATGACTGTGTGTCTGTGTGTCTGTGTCTATGTATGTATGTATGTATGTATGTATGTATGTATGTATGTATGTATGTATGTATGTATGTATGTATGTATGTATGTATGTATGTATGTATGTATGTACGTGTGTGTGTGTGTATGTATGTATGTATGTATGTATGTATGTATGTATGTATGTATGTGTGTGTGTATATGTATGTATGTATGTATGTATGTATGTATGTATGTATGTATGTATGTATGTATGTATGTGTGCGGTGTGTGTATGTGTGTGTGTATGCATCTACTTAACACAAAATCTACATTTTTCACCTTAGTATTTAGTCTGATAATTGATTCGTCATAGGTTTAAGACTGGTCTTTGTTCAAGTGACATTATTCCTGAAATATACAAATCAGTTTTAAAATGCTCAAATGGTCAAAAATCAAAACAAGGATGTACTTATCCAATTGCTTTAGCCTAATATTTATAAGGTCTACTAAATTTGGAACAATATTTGCAAATATAAATCACTAGGTTTTCATTATATACACTAAAACAACTTCAATCTGTTGTAAAACTATCCTTATCACCTTTTAAATTTGATATGTTGGATTTAAGAAACGCATTCTCGGATTCGTCCAAATACTATAAAATTTTCATATCATGATTTCACATATTTGACTAAAAAAACTTTTAACAAAAGGTACCTCTTTGATAATTATGAACATTTTGACTTGGATTCCTAGAGATAACATTAGGCAATGTTTCAACAGATGTTCAAATTTATATAAATATATTTTTATTGCCAAGTTTCTCATTCAGCCACAACAATTGTTTCCTTCATACCACTTGGCTGGTGACTTTTTAACTGCTCCCTATTAATGACGTTATTCTGGTTTCAGTGTGATCATGAAATTTGCATAAGGATATTTAAATTCATGATATCAGCTTTTTTGCAAAAGAACTGAAACTGAAGGATGGATAAGTTTCGATTTTGACAAGTGAAATTGTCATCATTTTTTATCAAATGGGATGACCGTTCATTTTTTCATTTCTTTGTATTTTCTTCATCTTGAAACAAGCTGAAAGCTTTGTCAGCAAGTTTTATCTTCAGCCACCTCGTCTGGCTATCCCTGACGCTAATTTATGACCAATGATACAGCAATTACTAGTACATGATTTCTGGTAATTTTTGGTTTCAGTCAGAAATACAGATTATGATAACATAACGACTTTTAAAGTACTTCCCGTTGGTACTGTGTTGCAACTCCCATAGGAAGTTGTAGAGGTATGTGACATCAGAATAGACTACTTTTCCCATGGCAAAAATCAACAACAACAAAACTAAGCATAGGTCAAATTTTTATCCAAAAAGCCCCTGAATATGTGTTGATAACATGAGAAATATCCCTGGGCCGTAGACAAAACTCTACAATGCTATATAATATAATAAAATATTCCTGAAATTTGTGAAGGTCCCCTGCTGGCCTTGATATACATGACGTAATCAACTCTGGTAAACTCGTCTGTTTACTGATCCGGGATTACTTCGGGTCATGAAACGCTTTATTCAATTTTTGTTTTCATGATGTTTGTTAGATGAAGTCCCTGATAAAGATCTGATTTTGACCTTTTATAACTGAGTGGGTTAATTTTATCAGTCTGCAGGGTAGGTAGCAGCCTTACCAAATTGGCTGGATTTGGTGGGGGGGGGGGCAAAATTAATGCAATCTTGCATTTAAAATTGGGGAAAGCAGTCAATTTGCATAACTTTTGTAATTTACATTATATCCATTTTGGCATGCGCAATTTTGGATAACAATAAATATGGTATCTTTTAATGGTAGCTGATGAAAAGATGTTACATCCACAGTGAAACAATTAAGCCTCAGTAAAAAGTACGGTAAATCAAGTCTTGTTAGCTAGCATCCCTTTTAAGCTAATTTAGCCAAGTGTTTAAAATCGCTAATTTAAAATGCCGCTAATTTAAACTTTCCCCCATATTGGCTATGGTCAAGATGTCTTTTCAGCTAATTAAAAACCCGCTGATTGCCATGAAAATCCAAAATTGCTAAAGCAGCATGCAGCTAATTCAAAGCGCTTTACAGTAGTTGGTACAATGTACGTGCTTTCTCAAATACTTTTTAGAACAGCATAACGCTCTTTCTCTCCCAAACTATTTGCCTTACACTTTGTGCAAGTAAAACTAGTATTTTGGACAGGTATTTCCTGCCAGTTTTGAAAACAATTACATGTTTGTTCCCACTGTTTGTCGGACTCGAAGATTCTCGTTGTCTTTGTCGTTACAATGAAAATTGAATTTTTAACTTCGATCCAATGTACAACTTGTTCCTCATACTAAAACATTAACTGGCAGATCCCCAGACTTTATTTGGATTAGTCGGTAGCCCTTAAAAGCGAAGTTTGCGAATTATCACAATATCACTCTGAATCGTCAACAGCATTATACCAGAGCTTGGTGTTTCATCAGATGCGTTTAGTTTGGTAGGACAAACTTGAAATTTTGCTGCATTTTAAACCTCGTTTCTGTCAATGCGGAAATTGTACCCTCAATATCCTTGAAGACAATACCAAGCTCTACGTTTTTACTGGGCACGAGACTGTTCGGCGTGAATGTTGTCCAGAATTTAAGTTCTGGCGATGTGTTCCAATTTACGGAGGATCTCACAAATGGCTCCCTATTAATGAAGGCATAAAGGTTAACGTGCTGCCAATTTATTAAAGGGAGAGGGCGCATATTGAATATTAGGGTACGAGCACAGTTAAAGGCGTGGTGGGATGGGAGGGGGGGGAGAGAGAAAATGTTTTGTCATTTTTCACAGCGCCCCCTTTCAACATTAGGGACAATTTTGAGAGCCCCTTCCATTGGCAAGGAAATTTTACGAGGGCCAAACCCGTAAATATTAAGCTGTAGAGCCGACCATAAGCTCCCAATGTCACTGTGTGTATATCTATCTCAGGGAGTGTTCTCCGACTTGAAATTCTTGTATATGTCATTGTTTCCAAATTAATCTATACAGCCTAGGGTATCTGTTCAAAACTACCCGTCATATCACGATCAATGAAACCATCGCGAAAATGAATTAATGGTCATGACCATTAATTCATTTTCGCGATGGTTTCATATATCGTGTCTAAAACTGGGGTCGAATGTATGTATGGTCACCCATTCATTCAGTATCTTTCAACATGCCAAACAATATAAGCTTAAGTAGTATCTCTCATAATAAAAAATCGTGAAAAATGGCCCACTTTGTCCCTTTGGCAATTTGTAATTTCTGTAGCACAAAAATTTACACGGTAACCCCGAAATTTTTGTTCTTGATTTTGAAAGGGTATGGTTGAAATACTGCTGACGAAAAGTTTGAGCAAAAGTTTTAAGCCTTTCATTGAGGCGCATACTACCTTAAAGTTTACCTGCCTCTGGAGTAGCAAATTTGAATAAAGTTTGGGCCATTACTATAGTAAAAAAATTGCAAGGTGACTCTCAATTCTTGTTCTTGATTTTGAAAGAGCATAGTTAGGCACAAACAACCTTAATGTTTACCTTGCGCAGGTGCTGCACATTGAATTGAAAACAACGGTAAAACTTGGCCAATTTGTAATTTCTCTAGTAAACAAAATATTGCACAGTGACCCCTAATTTTTATTCCTGATTTCGAAAGAGCACCAATGAAATATTTCTTACGAAAAGTTTTGAGCGAAAGTTTAAGCCTTTAATTGAGACACATAAAAAAACTTAACGTTTACCAGCCTCTAGAGCTCTACTTTGAATAACAAATATCGGCAAATCTAGGGCCATTCGTAATTTCCTAAGCACGAAAATGTGCACGGTGACCCCGATTGTTATTCTTGATTTTGAAAGAGTAGGGTTGAAATATTGCTTGAGAAAAGCTTAAGCAAAAGTTTAAGTCTTTCTTTGAGACGCATACTACCTTAAAGATTATCTGCCTGTGGAGGCGTTTTACCCAATAATTGACCTGCTGGGCGGCTGTATGTTTGGAAAAGGTCAATAACATGCTTGAGTTACAACTTGAACTTCGAAAAGAGTTTATTTATTTCAATGTCAAGAGAAACAACAGCAAAATTCTGCAGATTTTGCAAACTTTTGACCTCTCCATCGGACGCTTTTTTTCAGTGGGGAGGGGGGGGGGAATCGTGGTGCCTCAAAACGCCCCCACACGGCCGAGTACTCCACTCTGCTTCCTTGAGGGGACAGCATTTACTGAAGCTATCTTCTCACCATAATTTACATATCCCTAGGAGTAAAAATCTGTTTTTATCACGTAACTTTCACATTTTAATCTAAAGTTCAACAGCTTCATGTAGGAAACATCAAATTCAGGTACTACTTTCATTACGGACTATCTTTGTGGGTAACCCATGTTATTTAACCTGACAGTGAACTAATCTTCAAAAGGTTTCAACTGACTTTAAAAAGACGGTTAGTCATCGTAGAAACAAAAGAAATCAAAACAACCAATAAATAAACAACTGTCTGTACTTGGACTTGACATGGGGTCACTTAAGGTCATTGACTTGACAAGTTCACTGGAGTAAAACAGGATATGCTTTGCTGGTTTGGGGAAATATCGAAAAGATGCCCGACAGTTTCGCAACTAAACGTCTTCTACAAAGCAAGTAACACTCTTAGATTTTTGATTGGATTAAGGTAGAATTCGCATTGAGGACAGTTATTCGGACTCTCAAAGTTTTTCTTATTCTTTTCTTATCTACCACTTGTGGGGCTTAATTTTAAAGCTCTTGGTGTACTAAAACTTTCTACCGTCTTTGGTTTTCGAAAATCAAACATTTTATATTCCTACATGGAGTTAACTCAGAGTTGGCCGCCAGTTTGAATTAAAACTATCGGTAAACGTACAGTGATCAGAAATTCAGTTTTTCTGGTTTTTGAATTTAAGGAGAAATTATGGGAGACTTTGAAATTGAATGATGGCCTAGTTTGAAGAGTTAAACGTATTGGGAACTCTGTTTATCTGAACCAAGTAATACTGATTCTACTACAGCAACTGCGACCACACAGTACAGCCTGCACCACAGCATAAATTTCTCCGCTTGTATTATCGGACTCCAAAGTCTTGTAGGGGATTGTTCCTTAATTAATCTATACACCCTTGGGCATCAGCTCAAATCGATCCGTCATATGTAGGTTCGCGACTTGAACTGATTGTACAATTTTGAGGTGTGACTCCGGTATGTTCAAGTTAAAAGTGATCCGGTGTGACAGCGAGGTAATCCGCAAGATATGAGTTAGAAGGGCACTAAATAACAGGAGACAGTCTTGAAAAAAGTATTTTCTGCCGTTAAGACTGATTTCGATGTGATTTGCATCTTAGCAATTTTGCAATACATTGAGGAGCGGTAAGTGAATGGAAAGCCCAAGGTCACGTGACCATTGCAACGTATCCCTGCTCTTCATAACTTAGTTTAGGGTTTTGCCTCACCTAAAAGCTGTCTTACGCTTTGGCTTATAATGCTCAATTTGGAGCATTCACCACCGCTAAAACACACACATGGATTGCTCCATTTAGAAAAGACGTCGGATATTATCGCTTGTCATTTTGTGTCAATTTTAGGGTATTAAAACCTTCTAAAGCTATACTGCTAATTACTTATTCACTTTATTTTAATATAACGGTGCTACTATCACGGTCGACACTCGTGGCTGAAGTTCTCCATTAACACGCGCCTTGATGTAACGGATGGATGTTGGCACTTTTTGCAGGTGTTCGATTACTAAAATTGGGGTCGATATAGCAACGGTTAGCTGCTTGAACTCTATGACGTACGCGGTCTGCTGCCGTCAAATACAAAGCTCTTAGTAAACCATGAATTTAATACAAATATAATGGTAATAAAAATCATTATTTTTGTAGGACAACGCGGACGGTAGATGGTAGCTTTTCTGCAAAACACAACAGGTTTGATTTCGGCGACCTAATAATTTCAGCTTGTGAAGTCTTTTATTAAGGCTCATACTAACTTAAAGTTTACCTGCATTTGGAGCTGCACTTTGATTGAAAACATCGGCAAATCTTGGGCAATTTATACTATGGGTTTGTCAAGCAGAAAACTCTTTCCACGGTGACATCTGATATTTATTCTTGATTTTAGAAAGAGTATGTTAAATTTAAAATATTGCTCGAGACGCATACAACTTAAAATTTACCTGCCTCTGGATCTCCACTTTGAATTGAAAAGAAGGGTAAAGCGTGGATTATTTAAATTTCTACTGACATAAAAAAATGCAAGGTGACCCCCCATTTTCTTTCCTGATTTTGAAAGAGCATGGTTGAAACATTGTTGAAGAAAAGTTTTAGCAAAAATTTAAACCTTGGATTGAGGCGCATACAACCTTAAAGTTTTCCCTGCCTGGAGGTGCACTTTGAATTGAAAATATCTGTATAAATCTTGGGCAAGTTGTTATTTCTCTAGCAGAAATATTTGCACGGTGACCCCAATTTTAATTCTGATTTTGAAAGAGTGTGGTTGAAATATTGCTCGAAAAGCGCTTGAGCGAAAGCCTAAGCCTTAGGATGTAACCACTCTCCCACAACATATCCTTGGCTGGTGTAGGTTATTTAAGGTCACAGACTGAGAATATTACCTAAATTATACAAATATGGGAGTTTCCTTGAGCAGAAGATTTATCTAACTAATAACATCCTTCAGAACTTTTATATCAAATTAGAAAGTTATCGGACAAGTAGTTTTTGAGAACAAATTTTCTTGACCAAAAATGATAAACTTGTCTTAAAATACGTTTTCTTGAACGAAAATGACAAAATTGTCTTAATAATACAAATTTGCATATTTCAGGACAATTTCCACATATCCAACTATTGTCACCCCTGGGCATCTGTATGCCAAATATGAACGCTTTCTGTCCAGCAGTTTTAAAGACAAAAGATTTTTTACGTTTTTTTTATCAAAAATAACAAAAATTGCCCCCAAAACGGTAATTTTGCCAATTTTGTCATAATTTCAACAATTTAGAAGGGTAATACCATTGCAAATATTCAACCCAATTTGAGAGCCATTGGACAGGCGGTTTAAGAGAAGGATAATTTTTACTTAAAATGAGGAAACTAACAAAAAATTTCAGCAAAAGTACAAAACTCAAGATATATTCACGATATACATAAAACTCTATAAGGTCTACATAAGGTACTTGCACACTAATTTTCAAAGCAATCAAAACAGCGGTTCTTGAGTTACTTATTTTTTACCATTTTCACATTTTTATAGCTCATTTGCATAATTTGGGCAATGCAAAATTCATTTGAAAGAAAATCTCATTAATAGCCCAGGATGCATCCACACACCAAATACCAAGCTAAAAGGTGCAGCGGTTCATGTGTTTTTTATGTTGACGGACATACTGTACGTACATACATACATACATACACACATACATAAAGACGCAACCGACTTCAGCTTATACGATAACCTCACATTGGTATATGAAAAGTGAGCTAAAAAACTGTTTTTATCTTATCCTTCACATCTTAATCTAAAGTTAAACAATCATGGCTGCATACGGACTTGCATTCACCTGATTTATATGAAAAAAAAATGGCAAAGAAGAAGATAATTTACTTGTTTTACAACCTACAAAGTCATTGAAATAACGTTGGGCCAGCCTCTCTCTGTAAAGGACTAAAAGTTTGGCGAAGTTGAGAACTGGATGACCCGGTTGAACCAAGGTCATCAACCATTTTGTACTATTTGTTTCTCGAGACATCTATAATGATTTTGACCTGAAATTCCCAATAGTTGGTAAAAGCATTGGGTAATAAATATCTTTAATTTGTGTCCTACTAAACCATGTGAAAATCTTCGAGGTATAACAACCATCCCCCTCCACCCCCATCAACCTTACAATTTGTTGAGCCTGACATTTGCAATTTAAAACAGCAGACTGGCATTTCAGTCGGAAAGAGAAACCTGTCTGAGTTGAAAATCACATGAAAAATACAAAGATAGTGCCAAAGAAAAAAGTTTGATTTTGGAGTTTTGTTAATGTTGACCGTTTTCAAGTATGAAAAATACCGCAATTATACAGTGTTGCTCTTAAGTATTTAAACCAGAAAAACAAGAATGACAAAAGTAAATAAGGTCTGAAACTTTAGGAACTGGAGGTCAACGTTAGCAACATGCATAGCAGAGAATGTTGCAACACAGCTAAAGTAATCCCTCTTAGTTTGAGCAGGTCTGTTAATATGTAATAGTTCATAAACAACGGACAGGAAATGACTCAAGGTCCGTGGAGTAGCCTGTTTCAGTCATTGGCATGCCAGCACTCCTGCACATTTGCAGGATTTCCCCTTTTTCTTACCTCATTTGCATATTTTTGACACTGACATGTTCATTTGAACAACGTCACATCTCAACCCCTGCATCTACCAGTACACCAAATACTGAGATGGTAGCTTTGGCGGTATGGGAGCCTTTGCATGTGACGGACATACATCCGCACATACATACATACAGACGCCACCGACTCACCATATAAGCTCTTTTTGGTATTTATACACATACCAAATATGAGCTAAAAATGAAAGCCCACTTTAATCGATCTTAGTCTGAGGACAGCGGAGACAGCAAGGCAGTAGTTTTCTGAAATAGATAGTCCTCAGGAATTTAAAAGCTCCTTGCATCGAATGCCCGACACTTTCCAACTAAATTTTCACTAGAAAACATGTAACACTCTTACTTTTTATTGGATTAGGGTAGAATGTGCCTCAGCTCATTTAATCTGACTCTAAACTTTTTTCAATTCTTTTCTGATGTACCACTAATCAGGGTTCATTTAAACCTCTTGAACGCATGATATCAAAATTATCAGGAGTTGTTTTGATGGTGGACTCCATATTGTGACAAACACTTTATTGAAAGTGAACCATTGACAAAAAAATCGGGAGAATACGAGTTCGAACTTGAGGTAAATGACACACGAAAGTTTTGTAAAAGTTGAGTTTCTGCAGTTGAGTTTCTCTAGATATAATATTTATCTAGGCAGTTTGTGATGTGTACTGTCAAGTGAATGGAAAGCCTGAGGTCATCTGACCAATGCCATAAATGTCCGCTGTTCATAACTTAGTCAACAATTAGTTTGATTGTCATAAATCGTGGTAAATGTGATGCTCAACAACAAATACAACAAAACCTATATACACAATATTATTGCAATCATTATAATATTTTATTGCATGGATCAATCATTCATATTCCACAAGCTACAAGTAAGTATTGCATATACATGGATACATTTCCAGTTTGGTAAATAATTTGATTTAAGGTCAGGTAAACATTTTCTTTGAATATTCTGCTTTGACAGATGGGTTAGCCAATGTAAAAACATATTTCATCTGAAATACTTATATTGTTTTCCATGAACAGAATTATTTTTTGAATCATACGACATGTTATGTTCCTGGTAGTCACAAAAATGAATAAATAAAATAATCTATCAAGGTGTTATGCAGGAAGATTTCAATGGTACATAACATTATATCTGTAAGGTTTAAATTTTGCAGTTGAAGTGATCATATCTAGTTGGTTGGAACTGTTTGACCATGTTGACACAGAAGAGATCTAGTTACTTGCACACGTCACTAGCTGCCCATATGACAATAAGAAATAAATTATAAAGAATTTGATTAAACTTCTTACTTGTTATAAATAGGTAAGTAAACTTTTTACATTAGTTACATCTAATTAAAGCAAATTTGTATATGATTCTAAAAACATACATTTTTTTAAAATCTTACAGTGGTTTTCATTTGGAACAGGTATACAGTCTAAACCAGATATGAACTGTAAATGCTCACGTGTTTCATTATATATTGAAGTTATGTGTAAATTTGAACCTTTGCCACATGTTTGCAACTTCATTGAAATTATTATGATCAACATAATGAACAATAATCACCGCCGATTAATTCTAAAAGGTCATGAAGTATACAAATATGTAATTAGCTGAAATAAAAATATTAAAGTAATTTTACTGCTCTTATTGTATCACCACTTTATCTAGCAAGTGTAATTACCGTTGGCCGAGTCCTTCAAGCCATATATGCCGAGCTGTGAAAGCTCATTAGATATGCAAATTGACATGAAAATGTGAAATGACTTTCGATATTGTTTTGATCTAGTACCTGGTATAATCATCAATGTACATAGCATGTTTTGCCAACTTTGATCAAGTAAATCCCGGTATATATCCCTTATAAGCAAAGTTAATTAAATATGTAAATTAGGAAGTGGCTTTAGTAAAAATGCTTAGTGATTGTCAGTAATGTTGTATCATGGTATCTGCAATATGTGTAGCAAATTTTGTCAACTTTGGTCAAGTCAATTCAGACATATATCTCTAATTAGGAAAGTTCATTAAATATGCAAATTAGGAATTGGCTGAAGAGAAAATGCTTGATGACTTTCAATAATATTGAATTATAGAGTCTTTAATATACATAGTAAGTTTCATCAATTTTGGTCAAGTCCATTAAGATAAATATACCTAATTATGAAAATTCATTTCATATTAAAATTAGGTTTTGGCTGAAGTAAAAATGTCTTTTGACTTTCAATAATGTTATATCACAGTATCTTTGATGTATATAGTAAGTTTCAACAACTACAATCAAGTTAATTCAGATATATATCCCTAATTGGGATAGTTCATTAAATATGCAAATTCGGAATTGGCTGAAGTAAAAATGTTTAATGACTTTCAAAAATGTTGTATCATAGTGGCTTCAATACATGTAGCAAGTTTCATCAACTTTGGTCCAGTCATTTCAAATATATATTCCTAATTAACAAAGTTCATGAAATATGCAAATTAGGAATTGGCTGAAATTAAAACGCTTAATGACTTTCAATAATGTTAGATCATAGTATCTTTAATATACATACCAAGTTTGGTTAATTTTGATCAAGTCAAATCAGACATATATCCCTAGTTAGGAAAGTTCATTAAATATGCAAATTAGCATTTATCTTTCATGTCACCCTTAATGGTTCCCACTGCTGATATATCTTGGTGTGATCAACATTTGTAGCAAATCTCATCAAATTTTGTGTAGTTGTTTTTAATATATATCCATTTTTTCTAAAATCATTAATTATGCAAATGAGCAAAAAGTATGCAAGCCAGACCCACCAAAAACTAATCAATTCTTGCCATTTGCTAACTGAATATATGTACCAGATTTGATTCTGATCTGATGAGCCGTTTTTGAGATAATGGACCAACAGACAGACAGACAGACACACAGACACACAGACGGACAGACAGACAGACAGACAGACAGACAGACATCGCTGCGACATATGCCCACATGTGTAAACACGTGAGCAAATAAATTTCTAAAATGTATTTATGGATGACAGACTAACTGTTTGATTTATGAATTATAAGCATTGCAAAAATCTTACTTGTGTATCTCTATTTTATAAAACACCAAAAACACAACACTTTGATTTCCGAGTTCATAAATGGTTTCATAGAATATAAATTATTTCACTACCAGACATTGCATAACAACATACTTTCCCTGATGAATTTGTGTAACTCATGAAGGACCCAAGATTCACTTTGCTATTCTCTGCTTGAACTGCCTTATACTCAGTCATATCTCTTCATTCTGTGATCTCAACATTACTATCTGCAGCAAATCTACAAAGAGAAGATGATTCTGTCAGTATTATATATATTTGCAAAATGCAGTGGGAAAATGTATTGCACACAAAGAGTGCAATGTCACAGCTACTATGAATGTCATTAGATATTAAAATGTTAATCTATCTGGCACTGGCAGTCATGTCAAATCTCTAACACTGTCTGGGACTGCATGTATTGATCATCAATTATTATGACAGTATAAGTGTCAGTAACAACGCCATTTGCAATATCAACGGTACTGTCTAATATTGTCACTAGACATGCCAATGTCAGTGGTACTGTCTATGTCACCAGACATGCCAATGTCAGTGGTACTGTCAATATTACTAGACATGCCAATGTCAGTGGTACTGTCAATATCACTAGACATGCCAATGTCAGTGGTAATTTCAATATCACTAGATATGCCAATGCCAGTGGTACTGTCAATATCACTAGACATGCCTATGTTGGTGGTAATGTCAATATCACTAGATTTAATGCTAATGTCAGTGGTACTGTCAATATCACTAGACATGCCAATGTCAGTGGTACTGTCAATATCACTAGACATGCCGGAATGTTAGTGGTAATGTCAATATCACTGGACATGCCAATGTCAGTGAAACTCTCAATATCACTAGACATGCCTATGTTGGTGGTGCTGTCAATATCACTAGACATGCCAATGTCAGTGGTACTGTCAATATCACTAGACATGACGTCGGTGGTTCTGTCAATATCAGTAGACATACCAATATCAGTGGTACTGTCAATATCACTAGACATGCCAATGTCAGTGGTACTGTCAATGAAAACAAATTTAACAAACAATTATGAAGTCTTTTGGAAAAATTTGATCACTGAATTGATGAAAATAATAAACTAAGACTAAAACATAATTTTAGATTAGAACCCTACTTAACACAGTTGCAAGGTGAGAAAAGAAAATTGCTCACCAAACTTCGCATTAGCAATCATGAGCTAGCAATTGAAAAAGGGAGACACTCTGTTCCAAAAACCTAATTACTGAAAGATACTGCAATCAGTGTAACACCAACAGTATTGAAAATGAAACACACTTTTTATTAGTATGTCAGAAATACAAAGTCCAAAGAAAGAACTTTTTCAGTAAAATCAATTTCCCAAATGATACAACTGAAAATCAGCATATTTCTCTACTCACAAAACAAGAGTTATCTTTAAATGAACAACTTGCAGATTATATTTTTACTTTATATAAACAAAGAAATACCTAGTAGTTATGTTTTATTATTAGCTACTATTATTATACTGTATTACTTTATCTTTATTGGAGAATATTTGAACTTATTTTTGTATCACACTTTAATTGCCACAAATGCGATGTAAATCCTATATTTACAAGCAAGCAATAAAATATTATTATTATTATTATTATTATTATATCACTAGACATGCTAATATCAGTGGTACTGTCAATATTACTAGACATGCCAATGTCAGTGGTACTGTCAATATCACTAGACATGCCAATATCAGTGGTACTGTCAATATCACTAGACATGCCAATGTCAGTGGTACTGTCAATATCACTAGACATGCCAATGTCAGTGGTACTGTCAATATCACTAGACATGCCAAGGTCAGCGGTACTGTCAATATCACTAGATATGCCAATGTCAGCGGTACTGTCACGAGATACATGTATGCCAAGGTATTGGGATATCATAAAACAATGTTGTGATCATCGTGGTCCAGCTGTTATGAGTAAGCATGTGTACTTGGCTGGGCCGATCAAGTTTCTGCAAAAAATCAATTCACCGTCATGGACAAGCTAAAGTGACGTCTTTCATAATGTCCATTATCCTAAGAAAATCAAGGCTATCAATGACAGGAAGAAAGTTTGTTTGGAATTATATTTTCTTTGTAAACCACAGTTCTTTGATGCAGTGCGGTAGTCTGGCAATATCATAGCAGATGTAGTGTATGCAACACACAGTCTACACCCCAGTCATGCAAGCAATGATGTTTTTCTGTTATAATGCAATCGGGTTAATATTGTAGCAAGGAACGTACAAAACATTGCAGATAAATCAATTTGGATGATCTATGTTGATCTATGCAAATTTCAAGTTTAGTGGACATCTGAAAATTATGCTTTTTGCCTTCATGTACAAGATGGCACGTTTACCAAGCTAGACGCTCACTGTTAAAAAAACAAAAGGTTTTATTACAGTTTCACATTTCAACCCTTTCTAAATTGCATCTTTCTCAGCAATATTCCCAAAACCTCTCTCCTTGCATCCCTGCAGCTAAATGCACTGAGGAGCAACAGACTGTCATCATTATGCTATTTTTTGCCTTGTTTTCATTTCTGCATAACTTCCAATGGCAATGATATGGTAGTACAGCAATTAATAGTTTCTGTTGTAAGTATATAAACCTATTCCTTAATTACATTGATATTAAGGATCGATATTTCATATCATTTACAACAGCTTTACATGTATGTTGACACAAGATCATTAAGTCAAATGATCATTTGATATTTTTGACCAAAGACAATAGCAGGAAAATTACCAAGTCAATCAAAAACAATGCTGGTAACATTTCATGACAGCGCCCTCTGGTGAGAGTCATGATTGAACTTTGGCCTCAGCATGTCATCGTGTTACCAGGTAATATATTCCTGATGCCAAATCACGTGAGCTATAATGGCTGGTTGTTGTTGATACATGTACAGCAAACGTCTGTGACCAGTTTAACTTCCTTGTGAATTACTAGTTTCAAATCAATTATCCGGTGTGAATCTACGGACCTAAAAGTCACCTTGTGTGGTGACATTCAGAGACTTGGGTATGTTACACTCTTTACTTGACATTTCAGAGTTTGTGCTCAGACTATTAATGTACTGCAAAATGCCATTCAAACTTTGATGGGCTAACGTAGTCTGGTTTTACCTTCCTATTAATATCACTAAATGCTTTTGACTATTCTGTCAAAGAATTATGATCAAAATGTAAATATGAAGACAAGCATGCCTGAATTTTCAGCAATTTTCTCTTCAAAGTATAAAATGGTCAGAAGCTTCAATACAATGGCCAGTTTGATTGTTTGACCTATTTTTTGACCTTAAGTGACCTTTCTGAAACAACTAGAAAAGAGGAAATGAAAGTGGTGGTGGGGACCTTTTATTGAATTTGTATTAATTAACCCCTTTCCTCCTATGTATTCATCATTAACTAAATTCTTTAAAATGTGATCTTTCTCTTTCACTCTGGTAGTCATTATTTGTAAAACTCAGAGGGGTAAAATCAAAGAAATCTAATCAGAAATCAATTGCACTAAGTAACAAACTTTGCAACTTCAATTTTCTAAAGCATACCTTGTAAAAATAGTGTCAATAACATTCCTATTTGACAATATAGCATGTGTGTGAATTATACTGACAAATGTATAGTTGTGTGCCCAGTGTAAATTTCTTGAACTGATTGTGACAAAAACATATTTTCCATAAATTATTTTACAAATTTATTTAGGATTGTGTGATTCATATACCAGATATGTCACATGCAGCAACAATTCCAACTTGACTGCAGATAAAAACATCTTACCGAGATAAATCTTGGTGAAAATTCAGATGAGGATAAATCAATAACACAGCATTCCAGTATTGTTCCTTAGGCCAGAGACAAAATATACTTCCCTGGATTCTTTGGCAAAGCTACAGAGGTAGCATTCCAGTATTGACCCTTAGGCCAGATACAAACTATTCCTCCATGGATTTTTTGGCAAAGCTAGAGAGAGGTGGCAAGCTACAATGTAGCTGTAATTATTACTAATTTCTAAATGCAACTCTACACATTTCTTGAATAACATGTGATCTCGAGCATTTAAAAAGCACAGCTTCCCTGGACTGAAAACTTTCTGATTTTCCGTTTATTAACCACACATGCCATACATTTGAATGCTACAACTATGCAGTTTGTATAGGCCGATTATAATCATGTAAGATTTACTGGTTGATTTACTGACCATTTAACGTGAACACAAAGTCCTGAGTGCAGGTTTCAGGCTCACCAGGTTTATGACCTGATCATCAGCTGCTATTAAAGCCCTATTACCTTTAACTCTTGAAATTTGTTGACCTCAAAATATCTGCCTATTCTCTCCTGGTTTTCTCTAAATTCTACCCTCAGAAGGGATATGGGCTTTTACTGCATTAGGAAACCATTCCATTGTAAAAACATTTGACAAGTACGGTAAATTCAAATTTTAATGGTCATTTTGATTTCTGACCATTTTCAAAACTTGATAATATTACAAAGGAAGCAGAACATACAATGTCACAGTTGAAAACATTCACCCCTATGTACCCTGGTCCCAGTATTACTCTGTGCAGTTAATGTGAATATCAGTATTCATGGTTTTTGCTTTTTTGCACTTGGTTGTGATGTAATGAGTGGGTACACATTTAATCGCAGTGTAATCTTTATCGTGTTCAAAATTGCACATACAGTCCCAGTGGATAGTAAATTAGTCTATACACACTCCTACATTAGTAAATTCTCACAAACTTATTTTAGTTTAGAATTAAAATCATAAAATAATGCTGAAAGATACAGCTACTAGGGCTTTAACTGTTGACATGAGTACACATAACATGGCAACCAATACATTGTGAGAGATGTTTTTCGAAAACAACGATGAAAATTACCTAATGCCATCTGGTCTTCAATAATTTCATAGAACATTCTTAATGCTGACCATTTGGATTTAATTGTTATTTTTTGGAATTTCAGTTATAAATTAACTTGAACAATCACTGATGGCCTTTGTCTAGAAATGCAAGCATATTTGATCATTATGTGCACTTAGAAATCATCTACACTTTTATCTTTATGAATGATTTGGTTATTAGTCCCCGCGGACGAAGTCCGGCGGGGACTTATAGATTGGGTCCCGTCCGTGTGTCCGTCCGTCCGTCCGTCCGTCCATCCGTCCGTCCGTCATCAACAGTTTCTCAGACACTGCCAAACCAATTTTGTTCAAACTTGGCACAAAGGCATAGCACTATGACCTACAGACGCACATCGATTTATTTTGCAATACGATCCAATATGGCCGCCAGGCGGCCATTTTATTACAATTTTTTCATGTACAGAGCCATAACTCAGGCATGTGTCAACCGATTTTATTCAAAGTTGGTACAAGGACAATGACCAATGTCATACATATGCACATTGATTTGTTTTGTGATACGATCCAATATGGCCGCCAGGCGGCCATTTTGTTTCGATTTTTTCATGTACAGTGCCATAACTCAGGCATATCTCAACCGATTTTGTTCAAACTTGGTACAAGGACATTGACCTATGTCATATATATGCATGTCAATTTGATTTGTGATACGATCCAATATGGCCACCAGGCGGCCATTTTATTACGATTTTTTCATGTACAGCGCCATAACTCAGACATGTTTCAACAGATTTTATTCAAAGTTGGTACAAGGACATTGACCAATGTCATATATATGCGTGTGGATTTGTTTTGTGATATGATCCAATATGGCCGCCAGGCGGCCATTTTGTTATGATTTTTTCGTGTACAAAGCCATAATTCAGGCATATCTCAACTGATTTTATTCAAAGTTGGTACAAGGACATTGACCTATGTTATACTTATGCACATTGAATTGTTTTGTGATACAATCCAATATGGCCGCCTTGTGGCCATTTTTTTTACGACTTTCCATGTCCTGAACAATAACTCAGACATGTATCAAGCAAATTTATTCAAAGTTGGTACAAGGACATTGACTCATAGTATACATAAGTACATTGATTTGTTTCTCGATATGGTCTGATATGGCCACATGGTAGCAGTTTTGTTATGGTTTTTTTCATGTCAAGAGCCATAACTCTAGCAAGTCTCAACTGATTTTATTAGTTTGTACCTGGACATTGACTTATGTAATACATATACGTGTTGATTTTTTAAACAGTAAGATCAAATATCGCTGCGTGGCGGCAAATTTGTTACGATTTTCTCATGTACTGAGCCATAACTCAGACATACCGGTATTTCCACCAGTATCATTCAAAGTTGGTACAAGGACATTGACCTATTTCATACATGCTCGTCAGTTGTTTCACATCATGTAGCAGTATCATGTCAATTATTGAAGTTTCATAATTAGGTTGATATGTCAGAAATACTGCATCAAATTTCATGAAACTTTGTACAGATGTTGAGCTCACATTGCTTTAACAGTGAAAAAGACATTTATCAGTGTCATTTTAATTAATTTGTAATTGCATATGTAATGAACTTTCCTAATTAGAGTGATATATCCACAAATACAACGTCAAATTTGATGAAACTTGATACAGATGTTGATCTCATAGTGTTGTAAATACTACATAAAACGTTATGAAATATGGTACCGGTTATCTATTAGTGTTAGGATAGAATGAAAAAATGTTTTGCAACATCCTGTCAACTAATTCCCAGTTGACTCATTTAATGACCTTTAGGATAGTGGCCTACATTGGTTTTATGTTTTTCATCACCATCGAACTCATTCTTGGCCATTGAGTGCCATCTGTATCAAAGTATTTGTATCACAGAACCTGTAATCAAAGTACCCATTAGCAAGCGGGGACTGGGTCATCAACGATGACTTGTTTTATTTACACTTTTATTGAGCGGCTGAGTTACTTTACAGTAATTTTCATTGGGGCTCATTCAGAAAAAAATTGAAATAATTACAGATAACAGAAATACGTTCGAGAAGAGAGAAACTAAAGGGAAACATATTCCTTCTGAAATAGTCTTCCAAGTTACATTTGAAGGTTTGATATCTGTAGGTACTTAGCATTCCATATGTTAGATCCTCAAAAGTGAAACCTACATTGGCCAGCTGTTGAAATACACCTTGGTACATCCTGGCATACGCAGACCGTGTATTCTGGTCATGAACATTGCAGTTTAGAGTAAATAAGCTGGATAAATATTGTGGACAAATTTCATTGATTCATTTAAACATTAAAGTTTCCGTAAAGTAAAAAGTACGCTGTCTAATTGACATAACATTAAGAGATAAGAATTAATGAGAATTAATCTTGTGATTGATAATCAAAGCAAAGTTAAAAAAGTACACTTAATGCTCAGATGAGCAAGTTTAGAAAATAATTTTTTTTTTGAAAAAAAATTAGAAATTATCCTCCAAAATATGTGTAAAATAACCTGAATATGATAAACCCAAGCAAGGCATCTGTAGCAAAGTCACATTTCAAACCTATCAGATAAGTAGTTTTAGACAATAGGTTGATGACCATAATGGAGGAGTATATACATTCTAAAACAAATGCTACAAATATGGGGTAATTAGCCTAATTCAAGATTCAAGAGCCATGTCCTGCAGTTTAAGCTAGAAACAGATGCATTTTCACTGAAATTTATTTTATTGATTCATGTACACTGATAACTCATCATTATAAGGGCTTCAACGATGCCTTCTATTCACATGAAGTACCGTAGTAGCCTGTGATATGTGTGTTGACTCATTCTACATATAGGGTAGAAATTGCAGGGAGGGAGGGTGAGTGTTTTACAAAATAACGGCGCCTTCTACATGTATGAAGTGGTTACCTGCGGTACTTGTGTTTATGAATTCTTCATGTAGGGGCTTAGCTCATTATAGTATTAGGGACTTGAAAGAAATCACAGGGAGGGACGGCAGGTGTTTTTACCAAAGTGTCCCTTAAAAAGTGTTCACAGTAAAAAGTGACCTCGCAAAATTAACAAAAGTAACAGTTGGCCAATGAGCTTCAAAGTTCCAGGAAAAAAGATCTTCAGAAAATATGTTGGCATCATTGTTTGTAGAGTTGACATATATATATATATATATATATATATATATATATATATATATATGTCAAAAATCAAGGGGTCAGAAATGGCATTTGTGTTAACTCTGTCTCCACCACTTTCACATATTATGAAGACAGAGAGTACGAACGTAAAGTTGGTGTCATCCTCATCCTCATCCTCAGGTGACCTTTCCAGCTGACGCTAAAATGACGCTACTCAGCATCAGCTTCAGCGTCGTATCCAAAGATTGCGGAGGTTACGATACCCGATGATGGATAAATGATAAAATTCGCCCATAACTTAAGAAAATAACAACTCCATTCTTTCTCAACTTTCTTTTGAATCCTAAAACTGGTTCGCAGGTAATATTTTATCGTTAGAATATCTCATATGGACTAGTTTTTTGGAAATGTTCGTAATTTTCAGTCCATGGATCCGCGGATGTGTTTGTTGGTATCTTCTTAACTCTTGCGTTAAGATTTTCCAAAAATTGGTGCAAAAAAGGTATACATGGTCCGAAATGTGTAAAAATCGCCACCATGACAGGTGATATGAAAGCCCTAATTATTCAAAGGACATATAAAACAATTAACTTGTATAACTATGACTTGAGGCCTAAAAAGTCAATGTATTAAACATAAAACCTTTGAACTTTAAGGAAATTAAGGGCTAAGAATGTTGCGTTATAACTACAACGTGAGAAACGGATATTGAGAGGAAAGGTAACTAAATATTATGAAATGCAAATCCCACTGTGTTTTAATTAACATTTACAGTGATATGAAACTTGGAGCACATTTTTAAAGTCGTTTTCACACTTATCACTCCATCAGACGCATTCGGGAATAATCAGATCTGACGCCGGTGGAGCTGAAGCTGTAGCGTCATCCTCATCCTCATTTTCGCGTGACCCCTGAGGCTAAAGGATGAGGATGAGTATGACGCGAGCTTTACGCTCGTCAGAGAGTACAGATATATTATAGAACAGAGGTCAAAGGTTGGCAGACTACATCTCTGATCTCCAGCCTCACCTAGGTGTGTGTGCGCCCCATCCTGACAGGTGTTAGAACAGCTGCAAGCCATTTGGATTTCTTGGATGGTGTCAGATACATTGTAGCAAATTTTATTGTGGGACCACAGGTCAAAGTTTAACAACCTGTCACTCTAGCCTGATCTAGGTGTCTAGTTTTATCTTGGTTTTACACTTTAAGTAAGGCACATGCAATGTTAACTTCTGTTTTTTTTGAAGTATTGAAAGTTTATTACTGGTATAGACATTTTTCACATACTCCAACTGATTTTTGCAGAAGTTGCTATAGCTTTCTTGTTCAATTTAAAGAAATTGTCAATGTTTTGACACAATTTTCACAATTTAAATGTATGATAGAGAAAGGTTTTGGAGAAAAGAGAAAGAAAAAAACAGATTGTTGATTGCTTTTTATATTTCAAATTGACCTATACTTTCAAGTTTGATTTTGGTAGCGTCCGTGACAAAATTACATGTCATACTAAACAGAAAATATTTTAGAAAGAAGTTCATTTTGATCACACTGAATGGTATTAATGTTGTTGCTATAGCATGGTTAATTCATGACAATAAAACTTTTAAGTACAGTATACCAGCGGAAGGACATAGAGAAGTTGAAAGTCCTATTAAAAAATATGATCAATATCGTTGTATTTCTCACTAAACTTGAGGTTGTGTTTATTCATGGAAAAATTAATTAAATCATACCAGGTATAGCTTATTTTAATGCCAATATGCATTTTTTATATTGTAATAACATAAGAAAGCATTAACAAATAATTGTTTAAAATTTTATTATGACATTTGTGTTTCATGTACAACATTTCTGTAGCGTCCGTGACACTGCGTCAACCATATAAAACAATGTGCACTGTGGTAAAACTAATGACGTTTGCTTCACCAAATTTTAGGAAGATATGCCCTATACCATAACCTTTCAACATATTATTTAACTGGACAGTTATCATGAACTTGAAATTTTGACCTAAGTGACACAGTCTAGCGCACCCTGATTGTGACTGACCCGTTTGATGAAGATATTCTATTGTACAGCACTTTGTCATTTTAAACATATTTTCAGGATGAGAAGCTCACAACAGAATCTGGAATTTTACCAAGAGACTAAAATGGCAAAATCTGCAGCACTCTTTTTAACATCATGGAAGAACAATTCATACGGCCCAGCAAATTGGAAACTGATCACAGATATCTGTGAAAACACACTGAAGAAGAAGTCTAAGTTGTCAGAAATTTACTGCACTGTCCTTGATGTTGAACTGAGTGAAGAACAGAGAGAAGGTGCAGCAAGACATGGAGTTACTCTGATTCCAGCTACAAGACCAAAATGGTCCACGCCAGATGAAGATCCACCTGCAATCATTTGGCTTCTACATCATGATAAATACTATCCAGGACTTGCAAAGTTAGAAGATATCACACATGTGGTTGGGCTGTATGCAAAGACACACAATGCTGCATCTGCAATACATGAAAGTCTCTTCCAACAAGCAAAACTTCATCTGGTGCCTTCCGAACCTGCAGCATTATTTGTTGGAAATTCCTGGAGTGCAGATGAGTTGGGTCTGACAGGATTTCACAGAACTCTTGTCCAAGATTTCTGTGAAAGGAAGGCCAAGGCAGGAGAAGATCTGAAAGCCTACTCTACTGTACTTGATGTCAAAATCAGTGATGACCAGAAGAAAGATGCTGAGAGTTGTGGTGTTACCTTGATTCCAGCACAGAGGAAAGAGAAAGCTGATCACAGAGATGATCCTCCAAAGTTAGAATGGTTGTTGAATCATGAAATCTACTACCCAGACCTGCAGAAATTAGAAAATGTCCAGTATGTTGTTGGTTATGCTCCAAAGACAGGACGTGCTGCTGCTGATATCAAGAGAAAGCTCTTTCCTGGTGCAAAGCTAGTTTACATCAATCACGCTTGTCCGGAACTGAACTACCTGCAAGCTGAAGAGTACAGTCACTCTGAATTTGAAGAAAAGATGCTGCAAATGGCAAGTGAGGCTGACCTGTTGTTTTCCATAGGTCCTGTCATCTATGAGTATTTCCAGAATGCATACAGGGCAGAATTTCAGGGTAGAGACCTGTCCGACATTCCACATGAGGAGATTCTTCCAAAACCAAACAGGTGTTTCTGGGTGAAAGATCCAAAGTTAAGGCCAGTCACACGACACCACATACTCACATATGGTCAGATGGATACACAGATGGCCATAGAAGGGTGCAAGTCTATTGCAGCTTCCATTGGTACAGTAGCCAATCATCGAAAAGCACATTACAGCAGCCACCCAGATTGGAAGATACAAGGGGTTTCTAAAAAAGCTGGCAGGACTGAACAGAAGATTTTAGCTGATGCATCGGAAAGTCCATATGTGTACCCAAAACTCCAGCCAGGGTACTCGGCAAAATCCCTACTAACATCTCTACAACAGTCTCATCTCTGTATGCCTTCACCATGCTATTGGGATTACAGCTTTCATGGTTTGGAAGCCATGGCTTTTGGTTTGCCTACTTCAGTTGATGAGGATTCTCACCTAGGTCACTTTGTTATGAAATATCTAGAAATGCACATTGATTACTGTGTTGTCAGAATTTGTGAAGACAAACTATCAAAGAAAATATCACAACATCTACAAGACACACCTCTTGCTTTCACGAAGGCAAAGGATCTGAAAACTGCTCTGACAAAGTGTGAAGCTATCACTGAAAGTTTTGCCAAATTTGCATCATTATTAACAGAATCGATAAAGAAAGAAAGTGAAGATGATGGTATGTATTTATGTTTAAAATTACATGTCTAAAAAGCTGCAAATCTAATACAAGGATACATGTAGCTGCAGCTGCTTGAGAGGAAATTTCTGCTGTACTATACTATGTCCCAGAAGATTCCCATATCATGTTCTTCACAAAGTATTATCACTTGAAATGTCATAATGGTTCAACTTGTCATAACTTTATAATGTCAAGATGTGCATGATGAAATTCAATATCACATGATATCAGTAGTGAAAGTAAGCAGAATATTTTAATTTGCCTTTTAAGAGACATCCACAGCTCATGAAAATGACAAAGTTATGGTCAAAAGCCAAGTAAATTTTAAAGGAACATATGAAAAAAACAAACTGAGAGATAAATTGTGACTGTGCTTTTGAAAACAATAACTTTTACATGTAAAATAAGCAGTTGAAAATGATTAGCTACAAACACTATAACTTATAAGTTTGCACTAACATAAAGCATAAGGGAAGTGTGTTGACCATTTTCCTTGTTTAATCTTATACTTCATCAGCTGATGTGAAACACTCAAGCTACATTGGACAATCAAACATTCAATCAACAAAGCAAGTTCCGGAATCATTGAATGGAACAATGTCAACACTAGCTGTGACTAAAGATGATGGTACTGGAAGCCAAGGCATCGAAGAAACACATGGTGATGTGATGGATAAGGAAGATACAGAGTCTGGCCAAGTAAAGACCACGCCGTCTGAGAAGGAAAATGAAAAACCAAATACTGAAGAGGCAAAGGTCAGAAATTGCAATGAAGAACACCAAGGTAATTTATGGCCACATCCAATGTTGCATGATCATACCCATCAGTAGCTGAGCATTGCTGTGCTAACAGGAGAGACTGTTAATCACACAATGCCGTAATTTATAACGAGTACTGTAGTTACAGCTTTAGCCTTGGGGACCCTGAAATCTGGTTGTTCTTGTTGCTGTTTGTATTGTTGTTTATGTTTATATTAGTGTTGCTGTTGTTGTTGTTGACCAATAAATTCAACAAACAGAACTGTTGTTGTTGTTGTTGTTTCAAAAGTAATGTAGATGTTATAGGAAACACTACACAAGGACATTATCGTTATTTGACCCGACACAACTGAGCCTCTGCCAACGTATACTCTCAATATGAAGAGAGTGTACGTTGGCAGAGTTGCATCGGATCAAATAATGATAGTGTCCTTGTACTGTTTCCTATAACATCTACATTACGTTTGAAACAACAATAACACAACAGTTATGTTTGTTGAATTTTATTGGTCAACAACAACAAGATTAATATAAACATAAACAACCATACAAACAACAACAACAACAACAACAACCAGATTTCCAGGTCCCCTATGGCTTTAGTAAACCTAATGTTCTCTAAATTGTCACACCTACATGAGATGTGAAATATAGAGCTACATGTACATTTTTAGGTAATTTCAGTTGTGAGTTCTGTTCATGTATTGTATTAATAATTATAAATGTACATTTAAAGTTCCAGGCACACTTGATCAAGTGATTACCTTTTAATGTTGTACAAATTCTACAATTGTATGACAGTGAACACATACCAGTATGGTAGCATTGCAATTTTCTTAACAGATTTGCACCAGTAGATTGATATTAATGTTGGTAATTCAATGTGTACCTTGATTTCTGGCACTCTACATGACCATGAAATGAACATCCAAAGTCAATGATTACAGGTATGATGTCAATCATGGACATGTTTTGCAGACTATTTCCATGACATCATATCTTTCGTCCCTTACAAATGCTCCAGGTAAGAAAAATCAAAACGTCAATTATCACCCCATAACATTGAAGATTCAGTTATACATCTTTAAGACGACTAGCAGCAGTTTAAATTGAGTAATTCCTGGCATTGGTCATCAGTAACAATTATTCACATTTAACCTTTAATTCAAGACACAAATGATAAACAATTTAATATGTTAATTTATCAAAAACAATGTTTTTTCTGATTATTTCCGCTATCTTTACATCAGATTTCCAAGTTAAAGTGGCCCTGGATGATGAGATACTTCAAAAAAGTCTCAGACAATCAGAAGAACAAACCCAAGCCATCTCTGTGCAACAGCAGCAGAATGATCATGAGGTGAAGGCTGCATGGAGAGAATGTGAACAAGGACTGAAACGCAGAGTGCAAGCTGTGCTGGCAGATGAAGAGAGTTGCAGTGAAGTAAAGAAAATCTGCAAGGAGAAAGTTGGTCTGGACCCAAATACTGTAACAGCAAAATCCCTGGGAATCTTGCTGAAGATTTTAACACTTTATTATCTCTACAGAGTAAAGCAGACTTGTAGATCTAGAAGTCTGGCCAAAGCACTGGAACCACTGCTGATAACAGATGAAATGAGAAAGATTGCTGACACAGTTGGAATAACACTGCAGTTGAAAGCTATGTATGACATGGTGAAGTTTGAAGAAATTGAACTTTTCTTCATTAACCGTAAGTTCATTCTGAATTTTGCTCATGAATCATCACACACAGTGTTTGCTTTGCAACATGTGCCAGTTTATGTTAATGTTTTTAACACTAGGGGTATACTTTTGTAAAAGTGCCATGGACCAAAACAGGTCTTTTGTTTGCTGCCTATAACTGTAACTAAATTTTCTTCCTTTCAGGTGATGGTGGAGGAGTTCAGCCGGTTACATTCCATGATGAAACAGAAGACAATGGTGGGCATTGTAACTTGGGTTCAGAGGTAAAAGAAAGAATATCCTGTCTTAGAACTTAAATGAACTACAGATAAAATATTGTGCTTTATAGTCCTGACCTGTTGAAATAATTGCAGTATTCAGCTTACTGTACAAGACTAGAGTTGTAAGCATCACTTCAATTGTCATGGCTGAGTGTTCATCTTAACAATACATGGTCCTAAGCCTTCAATGTTCATTCAATGACTCTTGCTGAAGGTGCTCAGACTAAGTCCAGAACCACTTCAAAAGATCAGAAACGTGCACACATTCATAATATAATTGAAATACACCCTCTAGTGGTCAGTACAGCACATTATTATACACCTGCGTCTGTAACCTCTGGAGTTTCGTCGTACAGTAAGTTTCGGTATCAGAGGACACGGAGTCCAATAACTTTAGGTGTTATTGGACGCTATTTGACCTTTGACCTCAAAACACCTTCACGTCAACACGGGGAAAAGGAAGATAAAATTTTACATTTTTCACAAAAATATAGACTTCTTAGCATTCAGTACTTCACAACGTTACTAGTGATGAATCAAAAACCTGTGAATTTGAGTGAAATTATGCTGTTGACCTACAATTTATATATCACGTACACTGCGCTGCGCGGGTTCGAAATTTCATTCTGTGCGCTCAGCGGACGCGCTGAACGCGTTCTCAGTTTGCTTGCGATCGCTCAGTGCAGTGCGGGACGGGCATGCTAAAAAAGCTTTAATTTTGACTTTTTCGAGGTGAAATTGGACTAAAAAGGTGCACAATAATAAGATTATTCCCAAAATACCGGGATTTATGTCCTCATACATCGTACGCTTCGGTATTGTCCTCGACGCTACGCCTCTCGGACAATACCTCCGCTGCACGATGTATGAGGACATAAATCCCGGTATTTTGGGAATAACCTTATATTATTGGTACACAAGATGTGTATAAATTCTCTCCATTCTCTAGCTCAATGTAGCTAAAGCTCGTCTGGTGACAGTGTAGTACTGTGACAATTCTTCTTCAAGGCACCCAAATCAATTAGAATTATCTACAATTATTTATTTATTTATTTTTTCAGCTTTGACATAAAGTCAGGATGAGTCGCACACGTGACTGACACCTGTAAAAAAGCAACCCTCCACAAAGGAACAAATTTTACAAGTTACACATACAAATTACAAACAGAAAAGACAAATGATTAAAGATAAATTCAAAAATATAACAATTACAAAACTATACAAAAAATGTCAAAAAAAAAACAAAAAAGAGAAATTAAGAGAGACGGCAACTTGGTACTTTCCCACCCAAGTACAAGTGTTATCAGGATAAAATTTATTGTTTAACAGACCCGTGTAATGTTTTAATAATATAGACTTGTATGACCTAACACTTGTTGAAGATTTGCCATGAAAGGGCATTACACTACATGAGTAAAAAGCTCTATTAAATCACCTTATAAGCTCTCTTTGGTGTACCAAATGAGAGCTAAAAACGAATGATGAAAACATTCAGTCTTAAAAAGTGGCATCTTCATGGAAGTATCAGCAGGGCATTTTAATGTGACAAACTGGCTTAAATTTATATCATACATACCAATAAAACATTTAGCTAAGAAGACACAGTCATATAATTCTCTCCTGTAGCTCAACGGGAGCAAATTCAATTTAATCAATGAGCTTTTATCATTCAGTTGTAAAATACATTTCATGTATATGCTAGTATGAAGGCTTTTGAAGCAACAAGAACATAATCACAGCTGCCTTCATATTACAGTTGCATTGATCAAATGATTCTAAGCAGTCACAGTATATATCAGCAGTATACATGATATTTAGTTCACATTTCAATATGTATTATGCCATTAAACCATAAATGGCAAAATTTTAGATTGATTCATAGGAAAATGTCAAGAGATTATTATGGCAAACTTAATCAGACTGAATGTGCCAGACTTAGCTTTTTGCAATTAACTTTTTCTGATTTGTTTGTCAGGGTGAAAAATCTGATTTGTCACAGCCAGCAAGTGATCCAATTGCTGAACCATCCCAGACCAACCTTGAACAAAGTGAGTATATTCAAAATTACCTGGTGCTTAAGCTAAACATTATACCAGAGTTCAAACCTTTGATCTAGCTTCTAAAAACTCAAATCACCTTAATTAGATAATGTATAGTTTAGATATCTACTCCAATGACAAATAATTGTCATACAAACTATATAAACATCCTAACATCAGGACTTTCATACTAATATACTTTGGCCTAGACTAGTATGCAGCATTACAGTGGTGGACTCACTTGAGGTCACAGGTCATAGCCCTGCAGACCAATGATGGCCTCTCTAATCCTGCATACTCATATGAACTTCATGATAAATATCTAGTATCTTACAACACTTGGTTTGTTCTACAGGAGAATCATATAGGCTAAGTAAGAGTATAATTAACAGAAAAAGTTGTTGCTGTTTGAGGTTGATTCCAATCTTGAAACCAACTCATCCATTGAGACTGGTGTACATTAAAGCCAGTGGTGGTACCACAGGGAATTCAGTAATCTTGTTGTTGTTGTTGTTGTTGTTGTTGTTATTGTTGTTGTTGTTGTTGATGGTGATGATGATGACGATAATAAAAAATATTAAAAAACAATGTGTCATTCCTTGCTGTTGTTTGTCGATGTTGTAGATAATTGTAAAAGAAAACTGTAATCGTGACCAAAAAACGACGTAGGTCGCCCAACGTCACTCCCGTCCTATTATACAACCAAGGGTGGAATCGAGATGCCCCTGATCAAGGCTCATCAGCCACCTTCAAGGCCCAGAAAAAACACCCCATTCACGAGCGATCGATTGAAATGTGCTATCATAGGCACTGAAATTTATCTCACTGACCTAATTTGGGCCCTTGAAGGTGGCTGATGAGCCTTGATCAGGGGCATCTCGATTCCACCCTTGGTTGTATAATAGAACGGGAGTGCACTAGTGACGTTGGGCGACCTACGTCGTTTTTTGGTCACGATTACAGTTTTCTTTTACAATTATCTACAACATCGACAAACAACAGCAAGGAATGACACATTGTTTTTTAATATTTTTTATTATCATCATCAACAACAACAATAACAACAACAACAACAACAAAAACAACAACAACAAGATTACTGAATTCCCTGTGGTGGTACCTGCAGCTAGTAGCAGATCATCATGAATTAATCACCAATCCATCATTACAAAATTGTTTTCTTCTTGAATCTTGTGTAGGATGTGTTGTTATGAACCCTACAATATAAGTCTATCTGTGTTCTCTGAACTCTGTTCAGATTAACAGGATATAGAAATCCTATATATACAGTCTAGGCAGTTCATTGGTTTTCCAAGCTGATGTAATGGAAAAGTAGTTTTTATATTACCTATAACTTGTATTACAGGTTTAGAGGAAAAACTCACACAACATGGTGACCCAACTCTGTCCATCACAGCAGCCTATTCATCACTAAGTTTACAGGCTAGAAGTTTACTGCCAATAAAACCAAGCAAATATCAACTCACAGATTCTGACATCAGATACTTGGCACTGGCAAAGTCCAAAGTTCAGTCTTTACAAAGGCAGCTTGACAAGGCTTTTACAGAGAAGTTAATTCTGCAAGGCAGGTTAACTGATGCACTAAATGAAAAATCACAATTCAAACTGCAATGTGATGAATATATGCAGCAGTATCAAAATGCTGAAAAAGTAGTTGCTACACAGCGTAGTGAAATCAATACACAAACAGCTCAATGTGATGAATATATGCAGAAATATCAAAATGCTGAAAAAGTAATTGCTACACAGCGTAGTGAAATCAATACACAAACAGCTCAACGTGATGAATATATGCAGAAATATCAAAATGCTGAAAAAGTAGTTGCTACACAGCGCAGTGAAATCAATACACAAACAGCTCAACGTGATGCACAGTATCAAAATGCTGAAAAAGTAGTTGCTACACAGCTCGGTGAAATCAATACACTAACAGCTCAGCTCAAAGAAAAAGACAAAGTAATAACTGGACTAAGGATACAACTAGAACAAGTATCTGGTGCACAATCTGATATTGAACTGCTGAAGAAACTTGCTGAAGAGAGACAACTTGGTGAAACAATTGTCATCTCTGAAATGGATGACACACGTGAGTTAAACTACCTGAATATTTATTTGTTTGTTTGTTTGTTTGTTTGTTTGTTTACATGTAAGAAGTGCAATCATAAATACAATCAGATTAGACAATTCAGGATATTTTAATTATGAAAATCAAAATCAGTATTGCCATTTCTGCCTTCTCTCAAGTTTCATGTCAATCAGGAATTTCTTGACATTTCCATGAGTAAATTATGTCCTTTTACCTATAAATGCAATATTTAAACTTTTCTTGAATAAAAGACAATATTTTTTCTCAGTGGAGAGTCAAATTGGCTTGAAGAGCACACTGATTATCATTCAAATACTTATTGTCATTGAGCGCAGCTAAGAGCCAGTCATGGCATTAAGGAAGATTGGAATGGATGGGTACTCATTCTTGCATTCATTAATTGCCACTGAAATTTAATCAACCCCACTTAATTTACATGTAGATCCTGGTTTACAGTGGAATTAATACCCCTATTTTAGACCAAAACGCTGTTAACCCACTCTATTGAGCAGCACATATACATACAGTATTGGCAAGAAATTTAAGTGCCCCCCACTCCCTTGGTCTTACCAAGTGCAATCATAGACAGTAGAGGGGGCTTCCCCCTCTGTCTATGGTACAATCTTGGACCAGTGTTCTCCCCAGTGCAATTAAACATAGTGGGATGAGTTTAACATATAACAATTCAATTGTTATGCAAATTAGCTGTTATGCTCTGAGAAATTCTGGGGAGAACTCTGTTAGCACTTTTTAATATACCTGTACATGACTACATGTATGTTACTAAAAAAATAAATCTCATTGTCTTTCTTCAAATTCATCATAAATTTCTGTCAATCCCTTCAAAATATTCATTAAACTCTGAGTGACTTTGAAAACAGTTTAATTTGTATTTCATAATGGATTGTTTTGCCAAGAAACACCCTTTCAATGTGCACAGGTGACAGCTAACAAAGCACATCAATTTTCATTAGGACAGAATTGCAAAGAATAGAAAGGATTTCCAGTCTTCATAGAGATGAATGGACCAATTATCACTTTTCAAAAAAGCTATCATGAGTTTTTCATTTATTTTTGTCTGTGATGAAATCAAAGTTTGGCTTGACACTCCATGCTGTTTTGTGCTTTGACTTGTTCAGGTTGTTTAAGTAATGCAAATGTAAGCATCAGAACAGAAGTTACCTGCTATCAAAACTAATCAGATGCAAAAACAATCCTATGATGAATTGTATCTCACACTGCTTGGGGCTTGAAATTTTAATTTTAGAATGGTTGTCCATGTAGATGAATAAAAATATATTTTGGTGGTCCACATTGGTCAGTTCGAAGTGTATTTCCAGGTCACAAAATTCTAAACAGCCAGCCCTTTAAAGCTTGTGAACGTTGTAGCGTACTGAGTTATTACACTTTTGATAATATTTGTTGTCAACAAAGAGTAATTTTGCTTGATGCTGGACACTTTCAGTTTTCACGGTGAGGACAATATGAGTCCAAAATGATTTGAACAGATAATCAACTGGCAAAAAATTGATGTCTGAGACATCACAATAAAAGTTACCCAGTTCAATAACAGTGATAAAGAGACTTAATATTTCGATATTTTTGAAAGATATGTAATATTTCTGTGATGGTTTCCAACTCTCACACGGTTAACAACAGTGGTTTAGGGAGGGCCATTGTGTTTTCATTTGGTAAACCAAAATGTCCAATGAGAACTGTGACATTTAAAAGATTACATTAACTCTCTACTATTGATAGAATTATATCGTTAATATTTAGAAGTGACTGATATTTCAGCAGA
The DNA here is from genome assembly GCF_041260155.1 of Ptychodera flava. Taxonomy (NCBI): domain Eukaryota; kingdom Metazoa; phylum Hemichordata; class Enteropneusta; family Ptychoderidae; genus Ptychodera; species Ptychodera flava. The sequence continues at coordinate 46,054,902 of NC_091932.1, read as the reverse complement.
TAATGAGTACACCAAACCTAAAATCACTGAGATTGAGAAAGAAGAAGCATCGCAACCTAAGATGACCAGTATGGAGGGAAGTGAGATGGAGACAGCCACACCAACACAACCTGAGATGACTGTCAGGGAGGGAAGTGAGATGGAAACAGGCACATCAACACAACCTGAAATGACTGCCGAAGAGGGAAGTGAGATGGAAACAGTCACATCAACACAACCTGAAATGACTGCCGAAGAGGGAAGTGAGATGGAAACAGTCACATCAACACAACCTGAGATGACTGTCAGGGAGGGACATGGAATAAAGACAGAAGTGGTCACCACAGCAACAGAGCATCAGACAGGTATCAAAAGTTTACCGCTACTTTATATGATGTTTGCAATGTATAGATTGGCATATCAATAAGGATAGAGAAAACATTGTAGTCGCAACTTCCCATGATATTAAACATTGTTGTGCAAGTTATTAAAGTTTTAACCTTGATTTAGCAAAGCACTATGTAAGCACCTGTATTTTTGGACTGATATAGTCATGAACACTGTCTTTATGGTACATGGGAGGAAATATTTCTGAGTATTTATTTTAAAGGAATTTATTATGATAATAGATCATAGTTGGATTGAGGAAGGAAAATAGATCATTCATCCATATCATGGGAGTGGAAGGGACAAGGGATAATTTGGTGGCAGAACACAAGAGAAAGCACTAGTGTGGGATCACTTTGTTCTCACACTCCCTCCTATGGAATGAATGAACATACAGGGTATACATTCATGGAATGAGAGCTCATTGGTCATTACTTATCTTCATGCTTGTAGCATTCATATAAACTGATGAATAGGATGTCACAATCGGACGAGTCATTTCAAAGTGAGCTTTTATGAATTCCTCACAAATGAAATATATTGAAGTAGACCAACAGAGTTATGTTAATGTGGTTATTTTAATATTTATTATATTATATTATAAAAGGTACAACTGTGAGAATAAAACTTGCACTTTTGATGTGGATGACTTTAAACTATATTTTTCTACAGGTAATGATAAAACTAGAATTTTGCAAGTATTGGAGGAACATAAAAAAAACTATTCGAACACACCTATCAGCTGAGATTGAATGCTTTGTACTGTGTTAGGAACTTCTGTCTGATATGAGCTAGACAGATGTTGAAAAATCTTGTAAAACACTTGAATCTCAACCCATTGTGGTGGGATTCTAGTGGTCACAAAAAAGTTTACTCACCACCGGCAATTTTTTATGTCCATCCACAGGGAAGAGAGATTCCAGTGGTATTTTTGGCAAGTTCTTCAAACGTCGTACTGGTCGCAAGGACAAAACTGATGGTAGTAAAGTGATGTCCATTGGTAAAAAGGAACTGAGTGGTTCAGTTACTGCCAGTAGTAAAGAGTTGTCTAGTAGTAGTGGTCCAGTGTCCTCTGTGATGTCTGGTGGTATAGCACTGTCTGGCAGTAAAGAGTTGTCTAGTGGTCCAGTGTCCTCTGTGATGTCTGGTGGTATAGCACTGCCTGGTAGTAAAGAGTTGTCTGGTGGTCCAGTGTCCTCTGTGATGTCTGGTGGTACATCGACACTGCCTGGTAGTAAAGAGGAACAAAGTGGGTCATATAGTGATGGCATTGGCAAGGGAAGTGATTTAGAGTCCATGGAGGAGATGGTTGGTGGTGGAGCATTTTCTAGTACAGAGGCACTATGCGGATCAGATGTTGACAGCGATGATGAGACCAGTGACTCAGAGTCCATGGAGGAGATGGTTGGTGGCAGAGCAACTCCAAGTTCAGCTGGTCAGTATATTATCATAGAGTGGTATAATTACACATACGTGCACCATTTTTGGCTTAAAAAGCAATATCTTGATCAGATCTAAAACTATATTTTTTCAGACCCTAAGATAAAGATATCTTGTACACAGGATTTCCTTTAACGGCATAGAATCATACTATTTCATGGCTGGGCATATGAGTGTAACAAAACCCAACATGACTTCTTTATTCATATATATTGCAAGGCAGTAGGTTGTTTCAAGTAACATGTACACACAAATGAAAATTACAAAGCAGTTTCAAGAATGCTGCAAGACTGACATGTAGCAATTATCTTTAAAAGGGACAAAGTCGGCCATTTTCTACACATTTTTCAACAGCAAAAATCCACGGTCAAATCAATAGCCAACCCAAATAGTGACCATAGATAGCTTCAAGGGTATAAAAAAAACCTTCTTGCTCTTTATGGCAATGTTCAATGTTTGTCTTGGTGTCCATGCGATTTGAATTAACCACCATTTTTGAACCCCATCACATAAGAATTACTACGTACACTACTTCACATCATCATTTGGAAGAGTGCGTGAACGGACTGTAACCCTTATCCTGTTTTAACCTTTGACCTTTCAGGACGTTGGTCAAGAAGAACTCTTAAGGGTCATCAAGGACATAAGTTCAAAGATGTGAGAGGTCTGGCATTCCACAATGATAAACTTTTGGTGTGTGACAGCGACAACAATATTGTACACATCCTGAACCAAGATTACACATGTGAAAAGGAGTTGGGCAGTTTCAGTGATCAGTTTGCCAAACCATTCCAGCCATGGTCCATTGCTGTCTCTCAGGACAACCTCTACTTCATCCTTGATCACAGTAATGAGCAAATAGTTGTTTGTGATCAAAATAATAAAGTTATCAGAATAATTACCCTACCGACAGACTCAAATCCCTGGTGCATAGCTCTTGTAAGCGGGTTTGTTATTGTCACAGAGGTCAAAGGTCACCATATCCTGAAGTACAGCCAGACTGGACAGTACATTTCAGAGTTTGGTAGTCGAGGTAATCGTAAGACACAGTTCGATGGGCCTAGCTTTGTCGCTGTCAACAGTAGGGATGTCATCATGGTGTCTGACTGCAATAATCACTGCATCAAGTGTTTTGACAATGACTTGAATTACTTGTACAAATATGCTCAGATCGGTACCGGCGATGGTCAGCTGTACTATCCAGAGTGTATTGCCGTTGATGGCGCTGATCATGTTTATGTCTGTGAGTTCAGCAATGGTAGGATTTCGATGTGGAGTGGAGATGGAACATGGAGGCGTCATCTATTCCAACGTGAAGTGAGCTGGCCCTGGTACATGGCAGTGACCGCCTACGGTGATAGAATTGCTGTTAGAGGATATCCCAGCAATGAAATCGTAGTATTTTCTAAGTCTAGACAGAGACACCAAGATGATGTGTAATGTCTAAATTTCATCAAAATATTGAAATTTGTTCAAAACTTTTGACGCACTAATTTTAACCCTTTGAGTGCTTTAAATTTTCCCACCCAAATTTTAGTGCAACATATACCAATTTTATGAATTTTTCTGTATTTATTTTGATAATTTTGAAGCAAATAGGCATCACATTGCAATGGCTACAGTTGTTTATCAAACTTTTAGCAAAACTCTGAAAAAATTTGACTGGAGTATATTTTCTAAAGGCGACAAAAATTGACCTTGGCACTCAAAGGGTTAATCGTCACTCAAGCGTGACGAAACGATCAAACTGCACTGTTTACATCACCCTCCAAACTAATAATCGGTTATTTCTCGCATTTAAAACTGATATTTGGGGGCAAAATATTCAAAGTTGTTGTCGCTACTTCTCTAGAGTTTGAACATGATGGTATTTAATAATTTCTGACACATTTTCACTGAAAAAATCAAGGAACTTTGACAAGAAGTGTATGAAAATTGATGGTGATTTGTCAACATCACAACACAGTAGTCATGTCAACAAATCAATATGGGGGTTATTTTTTGCATTTCAAAACAGAATTTTGAACTGAAATATTCAACATAGCTGTCACTTCATGTCTTAGATACAAATATGCCAAAAGTGGGTTGTTTTGGAGACTTTGTAATGAAATATTTGAGTCAATTTGTCAAGGTGTGTTCTGCAATGCAAGCTTACTGCTTACAGAACCGATCCCATCACATCTCAACTTGTAGAGAATAGTGAATCAACAGTTGCGTGTGTGAAATAATGTTTTAAAAAATTACCTGCATATCCTCTGTTATCTCTGTTATCTATGGTTTCAAGTTTTCCTATCGATGAACTAAAATTACGCCGACATATGTCATTATATCCAATGCCCCTATAGACATGATGTTGACCCGATGTCATCGCGATGAACTATGACAGTGGTTGTGTAGAGGGCGCTATCACACAGCTTCATGCACCTGAGACATGACGAGTGTGTACATGGAGAATGACTGGTTAGCTCTTCAACAGATACTAGTGGGCAGTAGGACGATTTTAATGTCAGCTTTTCATGGTGGTTAATTCATATGTTGACATTTGTATCGTAACAAGGACATATTTTCAGTATCATTTATTGATTTGATGTTTTCTATATCATGATAATAAACTCTGGTAGAGGGACTGTAAAAAGTCAACTCAAAAACTTTATTTGTTTTCTGTGGCATGACGCCAAAAGGGTCTGTTGAGATCTGCACTTCATACATGGAAACATATAGAAGGCATATTGTCAAACAAAATTTTGAGTCGCTAAAACTAAAACCAAGAATCAAATGGAGATACACTCAGTGCGACAGAATTCGGACAGGGTAGTAAATTTCGCCTAAAGTCGTTTCGTAAATGACCAGCAATAAGAAATCTTATTACCATACCTTTCGAAACTTTATTGTGGTTATTCTCAAACTCAGTTGATACGACGGGAGTGATATTTCGGGGTCAAAGTTGCCAAAGTTTTGACCCCATGTCGATGGCGTAGTAATCGGACTGCAATCCCAGAAATCGGACGTCGTGTTTGGAATGTGATTAGGAGCTAAGTATTGATAATTTGAAACTTCAAACCACCAATTTTTAATTTCGATGTGTTTAGTAAACTGTATATAAGAATATTTCATGATAATTAGTTATGTTTAATCCATGGACGACTCAACTATATTTCGACGTGTATAGCGCTAGATATCGGACACGGGCTGCCTCTGTGTGTGTTGCTTTCGGCACCTTGTATCGTACGGTGTGGCTAACTTCGCTAAGTTTGTTCAGTGAGTATTACTTATAATTGTTTCCATTGCATATTTTGTTTGTATTAGAATCGCACAGGCATTATTTAATACAAATAGCGAGTATATTTCATCGTACGACATTATTTACCTGTCAAGTTTTTACGCGGTAAGTCACTTACTACGTTTACACAATTATGCTAAATATTGTCTGTCCGAAAACTTGTACACTTCATACGTTCATTAAATGTTCTTTTTTCTAGAAACAACTGCGCAGTTTTCGTTAAAACTACATGCAATCGTAGCGAACAATGGAAAGAATATTTTCAAAATCATTTTTCTCCCCCACATTCGAAATTCAATGCTAAATAAGGACTTTATTCAAAATTTCAGTTACTGTGACCTGACGGCAATATGTTGACAGTATCACTGACGCGGTGTCAGACGACAATTTGTGACATCCGCTCGTAGCGAACTCAATAGCTTCTACCAAAAAAAACTATCGAAAACGGGACAACAGTGTCACCTGACTTAATATGACGTCACATGACCTGTAAAACGCTATCGATACGGAGCGAAGTGAGTGTAACTAACAGCATGTCACTAAATGTCCGAAAACTGAGGTCGTCCGAAAACTGTCACACTGAGTGTACTGTCGATCATTTTATTTTAATGGCTCAGTAAGGTTGCTGCTCGAGTCGATGTTGTGTAGGCTCAATAGGGACGTCATACCTGGCAATCCCGGTTGGCGATAAAACTGAAACCTACACCTCAACATAAGTTCAACTGAATAAATGAGTACAGTATAATCTTCAGGAAAGCGACATATGAGGCACAAGCATAAAGTCATTTGACTAACAATAAATTTCCTTCATTGCACAAAAAATTTCGTAAATTCTCGCTCAGAATCAAACTTGCTGTAGCGAAGACATAAGCTGTTGAGCTGTGCAGCGCTGTGGAATCCGATGTACTTCGAAAGTTGACTTAAACAACACTCAAAACAGAGTTTCCGTCAAGGAACAAAATTAGGATATATCCACGGGCAAGATATGTGTCACTGCAAATGTCAAAGTCCGTTAGACGAAAACACTGACGACCTAGACCAGGATTGACGAGTTGACACCAGCAGAGGCTGGTGACGGCAGCGCGCAGGGTTGTGGGCACAAACATGCAATGAGGTACACCCTGTGTGTCATAGAACGGAATCTTTCGCGCTCGCCAAGGTCGTAAACTTGTGTGATATTTTGAAAAATCACGGCATCTCTTAGAATTAGAATTACTTTTTCGATCGTGTCATTTCATTTACTTCATAAATCTATTTGTAAATATTCTCAATAACTCTGAATACTATAGCTATCCGTCGCTAGCATGGTGAATGCTATGTCCGGCGATGGCCGTTTTGCCTTGGCATTGGTACAGAATGAGCCAATGATTGACATGTTCACGTGACCGAATCCGTATGTCTGGTTGGTGGAGATACCATTCGATGTATCAAAATCTCAGCTTGATGGCATTTATGAATGAAAGTATCTCCTGGGTGACGGGGCGCTTTACTCTTTAAATGAAAGTAATCCGCGTAAGTAAAACACAAATCGCGACAAAATTAATGTTCTTTGTCACGATAATTTTGATCCCTCTACGTCAAAAGAAAAATAAGGAGACTGTTCATATGATAACTACGGTATATAATCCCATGGTATTTTTCTCAGTTTGACGTCATTGTATACGAGTGTTTTTTGCGGAGCCGAACAACTTCTCGCCTTCGACTCGAAGTTGTACAGCTCTGCGAAAAACACTCGTATACGATGACGTCAAACAGAGAAAAATACCATGGGATTATATATAAATGTCTATCAAAAACAAATATTAATTTGTAAGTTCCTGTACTTACATGGACAATGTGTCCCATAAATTGACACCATCCAAATTCTGTGATAATTTTGAAACATTACCACTTGCTGTGCGATCCAGCATTGGAAACCAATCACAAACATGGATTATTCCTTCTGGATTATTCCAGACTTTTCTAGGAGAGGACTATGGATAAATCCTGTGTCTCTGACACCACCTTCCCAGAGTGTAGCTTTGATGCTACGGAAAGCTCAGTTTGAAGTGTAATTCCTGTCAAGATGGCAGCAGGTCTTCCATTGTCAGTGGTGAATACGATGATAGAGTTGTTACAAAGAACAGTTTCTTTGAGGGTCTTAGTGGTATTTCCTCTCTTTAAAGCTTCCTGATAGGTCAATTCTTACCTCTAAAGTCATGTGATCTTCGTAATCTTCTTTCCCATCGTAATAAACAAAGAAGGAATCAAATCCACGGAATGTCGGTGTATACTGCCAGGCAAAGAATCCCAGATACCACTGAGTGGAAAGAAAATCAGAAATTGTGATATCAGAATGTGATTTTGAGACTGCTTTGAAAATTGACAGAAATGATGACATATGGACTTGACTTTGACAGCTTGCACTTTGGCACAGCATTAAATTATCCCTTTCTTTCAGGCTTGACTTTCTGGTAATATACCTTTCTGGTAAAATAACTTCAACTTTATCAGGGTGTTCATGCTTGAGAGGGTTAGATTGCATGATCACATGAGAGAATGTGTTACTGCTCTCAAAACAATGATTCTGAAATGCTAAGTACCATGAACACAAATGATAAAAAGTTTACTTCTATGTATGACAAGTGTATAGCCTACTCTGTGACATGTAGTTTGAATAATTTACACTTGGGGAAGCCACCAAGGCTGATTTTACATATGTGCTAGCTTTGGGGTCATACACTTATTCCGGAAAAGCCATTTTCACCTTTTATTTATAACTCATGCAATTTTTTACAAAAACAGATAACAATAGTGGTGGAAGTTGCAGTTTAGGGCTTCATCAACTATAATGTATTGTGAATCATGGGAAAAAATACCAGGCTTGGTGAACTTCCCCTTTAAATGTCTAGAAGTTGGCCCACAATTCCATGCAATTTGCTGGCTGATGGATTCTTTTCTTAGTACCAATGTATGGTTATTGTTACAGCATTGATACCCAGTGCCTTACCTTGCCAACCATGTGTGCAGAGTATCCCAATTTCTCAAAATATTGTGGAAATATAGGTTTCATTCAGTGGCAAACCAGATGGCATCACTCCCATTATGACATCATGCTGTAAACCTGACTTCAACAAAAACAACAATTCCATTGGTCATTATACTCCACTGGTAACATTCTCTATGAAAAAATTAAAGCTATATTAAGACAATAATTACCAAGATACATGGCCTACATCTCTGTCTTTCAATGGAGCTGATCTCATCACAAAATTTTTTGGCAATTGCAGATATCGGTAAAATTGAGACCTCCAAAATACATAAGATATTACAGGATCTTACTGAGTGCTCTTATACACATACTTGAAGTTCATCATTAGTTTAAAGACAAGTTTACAGGATTTAGCAGATTTGTATACCAGTATGGGTATAAAGCCTAAATCCTGTTTACCCATACTGGTATATATACCAGTATGGCTAAAGCCTAAATCCTGCTTGTCTTTAAACACGGTCCCTCCACAAAAGTGGAGGGAACGTGCTTTAAAGTAATGATGAACTTTAGCTTTTGCGTACAAGAGCACTCAGTAAGATCCTGTAATATCTTGTGTATTTTGGAGATCTCAATCTTACCGATATCTGTAATTGCCAACATAGTCAGCTTATGGAAGGAACCTTAATGCAAAGTTTCAACAAAATCTGGGCTGTGGTTACAGAACTTCAGCAAGTTTAAGGATTTCTTTTCTTTTAGTTTGCCTAATATGCATATTTTTGACACTAGCATGTTCAGTTGAAAAAATCTACATGTCCACCCCTGGATACACCTGTTCACCAAATACCGGTACTAAGAAAGCAGGTGCTGCTGTCATCCATCCATCCATTAACTTACCAACCTTCCCAATCCGGACCTACCCCTTCCACCTACCAATCAAGACAGATATCAAGACAACCAGACAGTCTCCATCCAGAAATCAAGACATCTATCCATTCAGACATCAAGACATCCATCCATCCATCCACACATCCATGCATACATTCATCCATCCATCTACCAATCCTTCAATTCATGCCATCGTTCTGTCCATACATCCATCTTTCTATCCATCCATCCATGCACCCATCCATCCATCCATCCATCAAGACACCCATCAGTTAAGATATTTATCCATCCGTCCATCCAGACATCAACCTATCCATATATTCATCCATCTATCCTGACATCCATCAGCCCAATCCGGACAACCATCCATCAATCCATCCATCCAAACACCCATTCACCAATCCAATCCATCCATCCTTAAATCCATCCATCCATACAGACATCCATCTAGACATCAACCAATCCATATATCCATCCATCTATCCAGACACCTATCAACCCATCCATCCAGACACCCATTCACCAATCCAATCAATCCATCTGTCCGTCCCGTAATTGATCCAGATATCAACCTATCCATAAATTTGAATTCATCCATCTGTCAAGACATCCATCCATACATAAATCAATCCATCTCAGACATCCAGATATCCATCTAACCATCCTTCCATCCAGACAGCCAAGTAACCTCCATCCATCCATTGAGACAGAAACATAAATCTATCAATATATACACCTAGACATACATCTATACATACATACATACATACATACATACATACATACATACATACATACATACATACATACATACATACCCAGTACATACATACATACATAAATACTTTCTTATTCATATGCGTACATACACACATACATAGATACATACATACATACATACATACATACATACATACATACATACATACATAACATGCACATAGTCATGTCATTCATACAGTCATCAATCCGTCTATCCATACCATCCTTCCGTCCTTCTGTCCATACATCAGATCCATATCTATCCATTAATCAAACCATACCTCCATCCATCTATCCATACAGGCGCATACACAAAACTATCTTCCTACCTTTCTATCAATACTTCCATTTCTCCATCTATCCCTTCATCCATCAGCCACTCATACATACCTACATACAAACATACACACATGTACAGTCAATCATCCATCCATCCATCTACCGATCCATCCAAGTGCCATCCTTCCGTCCATGCATCAATCTATCCCTATATTTATGCATCCATCCAGTCATTCATCCTACCATCCATCTATCCATCTATCCTTCAATCAATACATCCATCCATCCACCTATCTATCCATCCCCAGACATCCATCGTTCCATTCATCGAACAATACCCCATTCCCTCAATCCATACAGAGAGACAGACACATCAATCAATCAAACAATCAATCAATCAATCAATCTATCCATCCATCTATCCATCTATCCATCCATCAATACATTCATACATCAATCCAACCATACTTCCATCAATTAAAACAGAAAGACAGATACACACATACATACATACATAAATACACACATACATACTGGTACATACATACCAGTACATACAATTACATACATTTACATACATACATACATACATACATACATACACAGAGTTTTCTCTCGACTGCGCAATTGCGCAAATTGCGCATTTCGAGTCATTGTGTACCCTAAAAAAGTCAATGACTGCGCGGAAATCGCGCACACAACACAGCAAGCAAAGACGTCCACATATACTGACATATGAGGGTGACCAAAGGGCATAGTACAACGAACTGTGTGTATCAATGATGGAAGTTGGGAAAATTCGAGCTTTAGCATTGTATAGGCACGTGTATAACAATGCAACACCATCGTTTGATCAGCGCATGGGGATCGGTGCATATTTTCATTGATTCAAGCCCCCCAAATTCGGACCGAATCGTGCCCGAGGGAACATATTGTCGAATCCTGAGTCGGGGAAACTGTGACAATTAGACAGAAGATAGAGAGCGACCGAGCACATCAAAAGCTGACAAACGTCATCATGTCGATGTTTATGCATATGTGCTGCATACGACAAAGACGACACAACTGAACTGGGTGACGATCGTAATGATATCGAGGAAGCGCTTCATAGGAAGGCAAAATCAGCATCAAAGGTGACTGCCCCCTAAAATGTCAAGTCTACCCCCTAATTTTATTGAATGGGGCAGAAAGTGCCCCTTTCAATGAACATGCAGAGAAAACACTGCATACATACATACATACATACATACATACATACATACATACATACATACAAGATTACATACATATATACATTCATACATACATACATACATACATACATACATACATACAAACAATTCATACATTTACATACATACCGGTACATACATACATACAATTACATACTGTCATTGCATACATACATACATATATACATACAGACATACAATTACATACATACATACATACGTACATACATACAAGATTACATACATATATATACATTCATACATACATACATACATACATACATACATACATACATACTGTACATACATACATACATACATACAAACAATTCATACATTTACATACATACATAGTCATACAATTACATACTGTCATTGCATACATACATATACATACATACATACATACATACATACATACATACATACATACATACATCATACAATTACATACATATACTGTACATACATACATACGTACATACATACACACATACATACATACATACATGCAATAACATACAATGACATACATACATACATACTTACATACATTGTACATGTACATACATATACATACATTAACATACATACATACATACATACATACATACAACCATATACAGTCATACCGTACATACATGCAGTCATCCATTCATCTACCAATTCATCCATGCCATCCTTCCGTCCATACATCAATGTATCCATACATTAATACATCCATTCAGTCTCACCATCAATCTATCTATCTATCCTTCAATCAATCAATCCATCCCCTATCCATCCATCCATTCATCCTCCATCCATTGTCATGCCATCCATCCATATAGACAGACAGACAGACAGACACATACATCAATCTATATATCTATCTACATGTATCTATCACTATATCTATTCCATCCATCCATTCATCCGTCCACATACACACACATATACATACATACCGGTACATTATACCGGTACATACATACATACATGCATACATACAATTACATACCTACCTACCTACATACATACATATATACATACATATACATACATACATACATACATACATACATACATATGGTACATGTACAACCATACAACCATACATACATACATATATACATACATACATACATACATACAGACATACATACAGACAGACGAGGTATGTAATTGTCTCGAAATTGACATTGTACGAGCAGAAGTACTGGCTCGTACTTTCATATTACGAGTGACGTATGCAAGCTATAAGTCACACATGCCTTTTGACCTAATTTTTTATGAATACGCTTAGGACTATGTTGTATTCCATGGATGAAAGATTTTTGTTTATGTGAAAAGATTTTACGACAAACGAACACTTAGACACATTTTCTGTGTATATTCGAAACTCGGAAGTAGGAGCGGGTGTGAACTTCGTATGATTATTTTTTTTGGTCGTGAGAGCGGGTTCAGTGCAGTGGGGAGGAATACTTTTAGGCTTTGACTTTCGGACGAGTCTGTACGTACGGGTCAAGACTGGAGACGACGCGACACTCTCTGACTTATTATACGCCACGATGGTAGACTTTTTTTGCAGACGTCGATTGTAACAGTAAGCTGTTAAAGAAGAACCAAAGAAGAGGTTGCAATGTCCGAACATCATGGAAGAGACCTCGATTGGTTGTAATGCACTTGAACCTACCGCCGTTGTAAATCTTTTTTACTTTCTCGAATTCGAAAGTGCAATGATTTCACAGACATAAAACCTGCGTGGCTCGCGAGTCAGCTTATGACCTCGAAATAATCTGATCACCACATTATTTTAATCACAGTGTACAATGAATAATATGAAGGATTTTATGAGTTGGCTGGTGTTTTTGTGGCACCCGTGTGTACCTCATGTTGTGCAGTCTATTTGAAAATGACCTCTACTCAACAATGATTTTAAAGACTCATATTTTTCTGACCTCGCATTCAACTTCAAGTTTTGAAAAAGCACATTATCGGAACCACACTATTATTGGTGTGTATTGTTGAGAATACGGCCCCGCCTATTGAATAATGGTAAAGTCAGGTCACTGTGGGGTCAATATTCCTGTTTGTCATCGCGGAACTTGCAGAAGCCATACAAGATATCGATGCTTGATACTTCCATATTCAATTCGTTCGTTCGCGCTCCTCAACAACAAAAAAACATCACTCAAAACCAACAAAAAAACATCACTCAAAACCAACTCATCACATTCCAAACTTACCTAGCTGCACTCAGTTCGGTAGATAAGTTCCAGGCATCAGTCGTAGTATAAATGCTGACGTCGATTTGTCAACGTCAATGAAGTCGGCGTCGACGTAATAATGTATTTTTACAAATATATTTATTTATTTGGCGTTAATTAGAGGAAAATCACATCAGAGGGTGGATGACGTATGTATTACAATATCCCGGGTAGGCTTAACTGGCAGTTTTGTTTATCGCTATTATTGCCTACTCCCACCGTACCGCCCATCGTCTGTAACTTGCACGCGATGTTTGCACACGAACGAACGCCTAATGCCAGTCACTCAGAGTCGTCGGTTTTCTTGCTACCCAAGTTGAAATATATGCAATTATGAATGTCATTTTTGAAAATTCACTAATGCATGCAATACCAATTACGATGAACCCACAATTTATTGTTGTTGAGATTTTGTCAACAGTGTTATAAATATAGTGCTGCAAAGTCAGTAGTAGGACCTACCCACTTTGAAAGTACGGCACATTACGTCACTCGTACTTCGCTCGTACGAGCTCATAGGTCTGCTCGTAGTTCGTCCGTTTTGAGACGATTAGATAAATGGCATCCCTGATGGATACTAGGCGCTCTATAAATATTGTTATCTATCTATCCATCTATCTAAAGTTCCATTCAGGAAAGTTTGAGCAAGCCTTTCACTTTTGAGGCATGTACTACCGGTATACCTTAAAGCAGAGTGTTTGATCATCGTTGCCAGTACCATTGCAATAGTAACCTACTGTAAAGTTGAAACGTTCATCTAGAATTTTGCCTCGAAAATCATCACCAGCTTCAAGTTCAAGAAACCACATTTTCTATCTGTTAATACAACATAGAAAGATGTAAGCTACATGTACATACATTCATAGAAGTTGTAGGCATGGTAGGCATATTTTGTATGCTACAGTATTCTATATGTTTGTTTTCACATATTCTGTATGCCCTTACCGAAAATTATTTCTACTGCAAATTTGCCGTAAGTTTGCTGCAAATATGCAGCAAGCATATAGCTTGCAGGAAGGAGTTGCAGAAGTTTGCAGGTAGATGTGACCCTCCTGCAAACCCTTAAGTCAGTTTGCTGCAAATTTGCGGCAAACCAGATTATTGCTGCAAATATGCAGCAACACATGATTGACATATTTCCCACTATTTCATTACCAGGGAGTACACACTACACACTGAGTACTGTTGCACTTCGTGACCAGTCATGTGTAAGCAACATAAAATTGATCTTTCATTTATATTTTATGTTCCTTTATTTCATAACAGACAATTCACTTTTTAAATTATAATAACTGGTAATGCTAGATAATGAACAGCTTCAGTTATGCTGGTGAAAGCATTGCATGGATATAGAGTGCATCTATAGTATATACTGTAGTGACATGATGTAATAAAAGTGCCCTTTGACAATCTGGTTGGGTAAATTATGGTTGGATCGAAAACTGAATTTTAGGGAAACAAATTTTTGAAACAGGGACTTGTCTGTCTTGCAAGTTACACCCTGTATTTTCTGCGAATGATACCAAAATGCAAACAGTTTCGAACGAAATGTGCGTTTGATGATGGTCTGTAAGGACACGTCGTAGACTTTTGTTACTGCAAATCTGTACAGTAATGTTTCCGCTACTACCTCCAAGCAGAGTAGTGGCTGTGCTCCAAGCTATTCATCCCATCAATATAGTACAAGTATACGGTACGTACAATGCACTGCAGCTTTAATAATACAGTCTGTCCCATCGATGCCGCTGACAAAATCTCGCCTTCTGATAACATGGGTCGAGGTAAAAGGCTTTTGTCCATGTTTTCAGCGTTAGAGTTATATTGCCGAGTACAAATTTGAGGTTTAGGATTACACTCCATCCCGAGTCGCTGTATGAAAATTCAAAGCGCTGCTTCACCAACGTCCAACACGTCCTGTGTATCAGCTGCGAGCAGCCGACATGTTTACACTCTCCGGTCACGGTTCATCAAGGTCAGTTCGCGCATTGATATTGATTCTTCGTGCTGAAATAATTTTTACTCTCTTTTTAGTCTTTCTATGATAAAAATAACCATTTTCATTAAACTAATAAATTAAATGCTATATAAGGTATGAAATATAACGGATTGGTGCAGATGTAGAGCATTCTCGCTTGCCAGAGCAATGATTTCCGCTCTGCTGACCTGCGCAAAAATCAATCTCTTGACGGGTAGCGCTGAGCTGTTGCCGTAAAGAGGCGCGTGGTTTACGACGATGATGTAGAGTCAATTCCAGCATTTACAAACGGGACTACATTATCAATCGCGTAATGATTTATAGATCGCAATTCCGTTATCGTCATGAGGCTTGATCGGCGCGAAGTTAGATTTTAGTACCATCGGCCAGTGTCGGCTGCGTACTTGTGAGCAGGGAGTTTTCTAGTGGACAATTTCGTGATCTTTCTATGGAATCGCCAGCCAAATGATATCACATAGTTGCAAAAACGTGTATACAGTACCAGGGACAGGCGGAGTTCTAAATTTGTGAACGCGAGCGGCAGTAAAGATGCCGACTATATTTTCTGAGTACGGTATTTACACACAGCACGGTGAGATGAGACCTGCAACCGGACCGGGAATCGTCCAGCGTCTGCAAGCCGTTCAGAAATGTAAGTCAATGTACCGTTCGTATGTACATCGATCGCTATAATTATGTTCTGTAATCGTTGTATTGCAATCTTTACCTAAAGATAAATTTTCGTTGAGTACTGATTCATACTGAATTCACTTTCGTTTCACAACAGTTACTTACTAACAGTAAGTGCTGAGATTTTTGCAGATTGTCGCCGTCGTGTAAGTAAACAACATACAGCGAGTTGTCCGCTGTCGGACATTTTAATCATTATTAATTTAATTTCGATCATGAATATTTATGCATTTTCTGCTTCAATTTTTCAACTTCATTTTGTCTCATTTTCAAATAATTATCGATTTCTTTCATGAAATTTACAATGTTTGGTCAAACGGTAAAGACTTACACTCTTCCCTGAACGATTTATATTTTCAGAATCCATTGCTGGTACACTAAAGGGGACAAGAAATTCAGAGAACAGAAAGCCAAATCGCAGCCTTTGACAGTAATGTAAATGTTACATGAAACTTCTCAAGTCAAAAGAAAATCTTGACATCATCATGACACTTATGTGGCATGAAATGAACATGGCATATAAAATAAATTGTACCACAATTGAATTTAACCTTTTTTTCTCTGTCATCTTTTTGTTTATAATAACTTTATTTGCGCTGACGCCTGACCATTGTTTCTCATGAAACTGGTATTTCAGAGTTTAGTTGGATAAATAATATTTATACATTGGCGGACTGTGGACAGCACAAGATGTGTTTTTTTTATCCACTAAACTCTGAAATACCAGTTTCACGAGAAACAATGGTCAGCGCAAATAAAATAATTTGCTGTATGGAGTTTGCGGCAAATTTTCAGTAACATTCAAATTAATTTGCCGCAAGTTTGCTGCAAGGATTGTGCCGCAAATTTGCTGCAAAGAGTTTGCAGCAACGTTGCGGCAGGGAGTTTGCTGCATATTTGCAGCAAGTTCACAAGAAACCTAATTTGCATCTGAAAAATGAACCACCCGCATATTTGCGGCAAATAGTTTGCTGCAAATTTACTGCAAAGCTTGCGGCAAATTTGCAGTAACAGTTTGCGGGAGGCCTAAAATTTCGGTAAGGGTGTTTACTATCTTAAGACTTGAAATACATTCAAGCATAATATCAACAGCTAGCCATTTCCATTGTACCGGCAAGGGATTTTTTTCATTTTTAACTGAACTATGTGCACTTCCACAAAGCAATAAAAAATCTTTAGTAGTTATAAAGGAATGTTTTGTAGCTTCCGAAGAAAATAACTTTCTTGTTTGTCACATTTTTACTGTGCTTATATCATCTCTAATGCTAACCACTGCAAAGTTTGGATCAACATTGCCCTATGCAAATTTACCAATTAGCTGTCTTTTTCTAGTGACCAAGCTGGTCTTGTAGTCTTGCACTCAGACTCAGTAGAGTTAAAACGAACAACTTAGGAGGTCGGACTGGTCTCAGCCATGTTTTGAATGCAGAGTTTCTCAATGTCAGCTTTGCTCCAATTGCTTTTTGTAAGTCATTTTTGAGAATGGAAAAATAACAAACAGAAAAGCTGGTTGTCACCGACAATTAGCATTTTATTTGCCAGAAAAACAAGTCAGTGTTTGTTCATTTAATTCAAAAACTGGACCCATTGACATCACAGCCTTCTTGTGACTTTCATTGCATGCAGTCCCGTCTCAGTGACAATGCCATTCACTGAACTCAAGGACTGAACTGAACACGTTACCAAGTGGTAGTGCCACTTTAAAGCTCTTGGAGAAAGAAAAACTGTCACCATCTTAGTTTTTTGAAAATCTAAAATTACATTTTCTTCTATAGAGTTAACACATGAGTGGTGGCCATTTTGAATTTTAAATGTTGCAAAATGTTGGGTTATTTCATTGTTAGTTCCAAACTTTGAACAGTGACCCCCAATTTATATTTTATTGTTGATTTTGTCAGAGAGTGGTTGAAAGTTGTGGAAAGCCTGTGCAAAGTTTTAAGTCTAGACTCAAAACCTACCTATTTAAGAGAGCTTATTGTGATTAATTCTGTTAAGTGCCAGTGAGCATCCCTGATGGATACTAGGCGCTCTATAAATATTGTTATCTATCTATCTATCTATCTATCTAAAGTTCCATTCAGGAAAGTTTGAGCAAGCCTTTCACTTTTGAGGCATGTACTACCGGTATACCTTAAAGCAGAGTGTTTGATCACCGTTGCCAGTACCATTGCAATAGTAACCTACTGTAAATTTGAAACGTTCATCTAGAATTTTGCCTTGAAAATCATCACCAGCTTCAAGTTCAAGAAACCACATTTTCTATCTGTTAATACAACATAGAAAGATGTAAGCTACATGTACATACATTCATAGAAGTTGTAGGCATGGTAGGCATATTTTGTATGCTACAGTATTCTATATGTTTGTTTTCACATATTCTGTATGTTTACTATCTTAAGACTTGAAATACCTTCAAGCATAATATCAACAGCTAGCCATTTCCATTGTACCGGCAAGGGATTTTTTCATTTTTAACTGAACTATGTGCACTTCCACAAAGCAATAAAAAATCTTTAGTAGTTATAAAGGAATGTTTTGTAGCTTCTGAAGAAAATAACTTTCTTGTTTGTCACATTTTTACTGTGCTTATATCATCTCTAATGCTAACCACTGTAAAGTTTGGATCAACATTGCCCTATGCAAATTTACCAGTTAGCTGTCTTTTTCTAGTGACCAAGCTGGTCTTGTAGTCTCGCACTCAGACTCAGTAGAGTTAAAACGAACAACTTAGGAGGTCGGACTGGTCTCAGCCATGTTTTGAATGCAGAGTTTCTCAATGTCAGCTTTGCTCCAATTGCTTTTTGTAAGTCATTTTTGAGAATGGAAAAATAACAAACAGAAAAGCTGGTTGTCACCGACAATTAACATTTTATTTGCCAGAAAAACAAGTCAGTGTTTGTTCATTTAATTCAAAAACTGGACCCATTGACATAACAGCCTTCTTGTGACTTTCATTGCATGCAGTCCCGTCTCAGTGCCAATGCCATTCACTGAACTCCAGGACTGAACTGAACACGTTACCAAGTGGTAGTGCCACTTAATGAGGGGAACGCTCCATTAACTTAGAAGTACCTGAGTAACCTGAGTTGGTTATCAGAGGATTAATCTCTATGTCAACGTATGCGAACAGATTATCTTTTAGTGTAAACAAAACATTAGCACTGCCGGAACTACTTTTAGCATAGCCCACGCCGGTTGGCGCTTAACTTGATGACGGCTCTGGTCTGTCTGGCACTCCAGATTTCCGACCAGCGTTAAAAGTGCCGTCCAGCACTTGCTGTTACTTTGAGGTCATCATTTAGTTCATAAAATTGCATGAAGAGTTTACAAAAACAATGGTACTATAGAATCCCTTTCAATAAAAAGCTGTTTAAACAATACCAGCAGTTAATTAACGTACGCAGATTTTGCATACGAAAAGCTATTTAAGGTAGCTACATACCTTTTAGACACTTTCAAATTTTTATTTTTTTCTCAATTGAACACGTCCCAAACCCCAATAAAGTATACATTTTCTGAAAGCCCTGATATAGAGCTATCCGACCAAGCACAGTACACGGTCATTATTTGCATAAGAGTCACGTGACAAGCGTTTTGCTGAAGCTTCAAAAAAACGGTTTTTCCCGCCTTATGCAAACACGCTGCAAGATTTCCGGTTAGAATTTCTTCATTGACAAGCCTTGACAATATCCTTCAAAACCGTGTCTGCGATTTTTGTCCCGGAGGCTCCATTCAAATTATATGGCGTGATAATTAAAATTCCTTGAAAAGCACCTTCATCTAACACCTTTAAGAGCGCATTAAAAAAAAACAAAGGCATACAAAGAAAATCCCAGACACCGTTTTGAAGGATATTGTCAAGGCTTGTCAATGAAGAAATTCCAACCGGAAATCTTGCAGCGTGTTCGCATAAGGCGGGAAAAACCGGTTTTTGGAAGGTTCAGCAAAACGCTTGTCACGTGACTCCTCTGCAAATAATGACCGTGTACTGTGCTTGGTCGGATAGCTCTATATCAGGGCTTTCAGAAAATGTATACTTTATTGGGGTTTGGGACGTGTTCAATTGAGAAAAAAATAAAAATCTGAAAGTGTCTAAAAGGTATGTAGCTACCTTAAGCTGGTTGAGGATATACGTTCACAAAAGAGCCGTTCACATTAGCCAAAAAAGACTAGGTCCTTGTCCTAGCCAGGTTCGTGGCCGACCAAAAAAACAGGTGTGAACGGTTCTGGCCGGCCACTGTCCGGACAATTTCTGTCCTAGTTGAGAGGGGTGGTTTGTGGCCGACCCAGGTCTCTGGCCGAGCAGTAAACAGCGTATGTGAACGCGTTTTGTCCGACTCAGGTCCCAGTTGACGCCCTCTGTAGTTGACATGCAGTGTAGTCTTTGACCTATTCGACGATTCAGTATCATTTTAGACATGGCGAGTCGAGGAGTCAACTGGGCTATGGAAGAAATCAAGTGTCTTTTAGGCATTTGGAACGAAGATATGGTGAAAAGTCTAATGGACGGCACTCAAGGGATCGAATCGCCTACAATATCATCTCACAGCGTTTGTAATAAAGGCAAAGCGGCTGCACACATGGCCTACACTATTTTTTTGTTCTCTGTGTTTGTGTTTGATTTTGTGTGTTTGGCTATTGGTGTAGATATAAGCCATGGCGAGACGTAGCCGTAATCTGGCTGTCGAATGACAGGGTGATCCTTTGACGCTACATTTCGAAACCAGTGTGTGGTTTCTTCCTCAGTCGCTTTTCTTTGGAGATTGCTCTCCTTAGATTTATGTTTCAATGTTCCTGGTTTAATTATTGTCAGTGTTTTGTTCATCCAGCAAGGAGGCTAGAGTACTTATGTTCGGGTCAGTTTGTTGTGTTTCATTTTGTTCGGTCGTTTCTCTAAGATTGTGTACTTGTGCATTTATGAGTGTGTCGCCAATGTTTGGATTTCTTTTGTAAGCGATGATCGGTTTCATTGTGAATAAATTATTTAGTGTTTGGTCTTTTTCTATTTCTTCCCAGTTCTTCAGGAGTGCTTGTTTGATGTCTTTTGTTTTGATGTGTGGACTATATTTGGTAGCAAATATCAATTTATTTGTGTTGTTGTTGTGCGTTTGTTTGTGATTTAAATGTGTTCTTCGTGTAGCGTAATTTGTTTCCGCATTGATGTTTGATATTTCTTGTTGTGGATATTCTCGCAGTAATAGCTTTTCATTAAATGTTTTGACTTTGTTGTTGAAGTCTTCTTCATTGTTACATGTCCTCATGTACCTTAATGTTTCGCCTTCGATTAGGCCCTTGAAGGTTGATTTTGGATGACATGATTTTCTATGTAGGAACTGGAATGTATCTGATGAATGTATGTTGACCTGTATAAGGTCAAAGGTCGGCTAGACGCTACCAAATGATCTAGGCTAGGACAGCGTTGAACGTAATGTGAATGCGGACAAAAGATTAGCTTATCTTCTCACATTCTGCCGGATTAGTTCTGGCCGGCCCTGGGCCTAGATGTGAACCCCATAAAAGATCATTGCCCTTTGAACTAAAGTTTTCCTGTCACACAATATCTCTGTACGATCGAAAGGAGACAAACTGACGATTTTTTTGCTTTGTATGAATGTTAATAACCCTATAAAAGAAAGTACGGTAGCAAAAATCAGCACAACAAAACAGGACTTTTACTAAAACATACTCTTTCAATTTCAGTTCAGACTCAATGAGTGGCACTGCGGAAAGGTGCATGCAATGCAATGAAAGCCACGAGCAAACTTTGGTGTCAACGGATCCAGTCTTTGAATTATCAATGAACACTCACTTATTTTTCTGGTCAAAAAGCCAAAGGCTACTTGTCCATCGCAACAAGCCTCTCTGTTTGCAGCGTGTTCATTTTTAGCCGGATGCCGGCCAAATTGACCGGCTACTTCCGTATTTTGACCAGCTACTTTTCAGCAATGTTTCGCTCTCTAGCCCCGAAATTCTGGTTTTGATAATAATATTTTGATATTTTTGTTGTCTTGCAAGCCTGAGATAACATTTCAGAAGTGCCGATGTGAATATATGTAGTCTAGCAATTTACGCGGTGAACTTGTTGCGATCTAGTATCAGCCTGTAGTACCGCGATCTGCGAACGTGTACTGTACTGGGAATCGCTCTCGAGGTCAACCTTGCTTTCCCGACTACAGCCCGAATTATTCCGATGTTCACATCGGGTGTAGCTTACCATTGGACTGACGTTACGCCCACGAATAGCCGACCATTTCCGAATAAAGCCGACGTTTGTTTCTCTCAAACGCGAAAGAGAAGAAAGTCAAACGCGGAAGAGAAAGTCGATGTTTGAGAGCTTTGGTTTTCTGCCTAAGAGTAGGGCCTTGTCTGATGGGTTTGGCAGCTTTTTGATCAAATGTAAAGCGACCAAAAGTAACTGAGGCTCATTTTTCTCATACTTTTGAATCGCCAGGTCAATCCATCCATGGTCGATCATAGTGTCAATATTCAAGTCGATCGACATTGCGTTTTGTGGAGGGGCCGTGGTTATAAGCGGAAGGGAAAGTCTATGCTTGAAAACTTTGATTTTCTGCGTAAGAGTAGGATTTTGTCTTTTGACTTTGGGTGAAACAGTCATATTGAATTTTCTACTCCACCCTGGGAAAGTCACTGAAATTTTTCCATTGTCTTCTGGCTCTGTGTCACAGTCAATTACTCGTGCTACCGTCCACCGGCCGGCCTCGTCAACTGCCTCTATCATTTCTCCTTTCTTATATGTAAGAGTGGCCATACTGTTACAAACGGTTTCTGGCTAGCAATTCATTGATTTTGTTCTTTTTATCGGACATGTCACAGGATACGCGCAGCTCTTGGAGTAAGGACACGTTACGATGTTTTAATGTGCATGAAAAAGCTGGACACGTGGAAAGAATGTTCCATGCTGTTCTGATCACATTTGCATATATGATCAATGCGCGTTACTGAAGTAAAGCGTCCGAAAATAGGAAACTTGAATGAAAATGAATGAAGAACGATATTTTGTTTCACCATATTTCTAAAACTTTGTTTAGAGCCTAAATTAAAGAAGAAACTAGATTACTTGCATTGAAAAGTGGGTAGTTCACTTTTTCCTGTCAACATAGTTCCATGTGAAAGCATATGTGTGTGCACGTGGTATTGAGTGAGTCATTACAGCCCTGACGTTCCTATCATAGCACCAGCTAGATAAGATAAACGCAACAATGGAACATTAACACCTTTGGGGATTAAAAGTCTTCTGCTTATCACCCGAGTTGACAGGCAGCAACTCGGGTTTCAGGTACCATCCAAGTTAATGGAGCCTTCCCCTAATGTTAAAGCTCTTGGAGAAAGAAAAACTGTCACCATCTTAGTTTTTTGAAAATCTAAAATTACATTTTCTTCTATAGAGTTAACACATGAGTGGTGGCCATTTTGAATTTTAAATGTCGCAAAATGTTGGGTTATTTCATTTGTTAGTTCCAAACTTTGAACAGTGACCCCCAATTTTTATTTTATTGTTGATTTTGTCAGAGAATGGTTGAAAGTTGTGGAAAGCCTGTGCAAAGTTTTAAGTCTAGACTCAAAACCTACCTATTTAAGAGAGCTTATTGTGATTAATTCTGTTAAGTGCCAGTGAGCATCCCTGATGGATACTAGGCGCACTATAAATATTTTTATCTATCTATCTATCTATCTAAAGTTCCATTCAGGAAAGTTTGAGCAAGCCTTTCACTTTTGAGGCATGTACTACCGGTATACCTTAAAGCAGAGTGTTTGATCACCGTTGCCAGTACCATTGCAATAGTAACCTACTGTAAAGTTGAAACGTTCATCTAGAATTTTGCCTCGAAAATCATCACCAGCTTCAAGTTCAAGAAACCACATTTTCTATCTGTTAATACAACATAGAAAGATGTAAGCTACATGTACATACATTCATAGAAGTTGTAGGCATGGTTCTGTGTATGCATGGATCTGAGAAACACTTGAAATTTGCTGATGATGTTTGGAGTGAAGTCTGTGGTGGCATCCAAAAGCATGTTATTTGTTCAAATATGAATACTTCCCATAATGTTACATTTCTAAAGGCAGTATGCGACTCAAAGGCACAAGACTTAAAACTTCAGCCCAAACTTTTCTCAATGACTATTTCAACCATTCTTTCAGCAAATTAAGAATAAACGCCATGGTTCACCATGCAAAGTTTGGTACTTGGGAAAAAAATCACCCAACATTTACCAATATTTTAAAATTTAAAATGGGTGTCGTCTCTGAGTTAACTCTAGAGGGAAAAATAAAATTTCTGATGATTGAAAAACTGTGATGGTGAGAGTTTCTCTTTAATGGGTAAAATGTGCAGTAGAGCAGGAAAGCATTGAAAAAATTCAGGATTCCAAACATCTGTCTCCAAGGAGCATTCTATCTGAAAGGAGATTCCTCTTTAAGAAGTCTGACCATCAGAAAATTTAAGTTCAGTTTAGCTCTTTTTTTGATAAAGTGGCATCTTTGAAGTCTGCATTAATACAATGATAATGAGTTTGAGAAGCACCAATATCTGTGGTTTCTCTTACCTGAAGGACTGTCATGACTTGAGGGACACACATCCATCTGTTTTGTGGATCCTTCGAGACAGAAGTAGCCTTTCGTGCATTCACAGCAATCAAAGACACTTGGTAAATTTGTGAGATTGCTGTGCTCTACCAGAAGGACAAAACAAAACAAAACATTTTTTCTAATCTCTTAAATTGGTTGATTTGTATCTATTAAAACACTTGGTGACTCAACATTGCAATAATTTTACAATGTTTTGTATATTTGTTCTTTCATCGTCAAAACAGATACTTTTACTATGGGTACAGGGACATGATATGACATTAGACTTTTCATACAGTCTGGGATTTTTTTTCTAGTCTCTCAAAATTGGTTAATATAATTATTCAAAATACTTGGTGACTTCACAAATTAAAATAATTTGACAACGTTTTGTAGACTTGTTCTTTCATTTGATACCAAATTCATTGTCAAACCAGGTACCTTTACCATGGATAGAAGGGCGTGATGACCTTTGACATTTCATACAGTCTGTAGCAATT
Source organism: Ptychodera flava (assembly GCF_041260155.1). NCBI lineage: Eukaryota > Metazoa > Hemichordata > Enteropneusta > Ptychoderidae > Ptychodera > Ptychodera flava. The sequence continues at coordinate 46,029,681 of NC_091932.1, read as the reverse complement.
CACAGCCTTTGTAAAAGAATATCTGCCAACTCAGATACATCATTGACATTAAGAAAGGCATGAAAATTTTCACAAAGTGATTTTTGTGTTTCTTTTTTCTAAAATAAATCAAACTTTTCTCTAAAATTTTCATTCCAGCAATATCTAGTGGGTGAGTATACATTTGCAGTATCAACTTCTGGTCGGTTGATAAAAGAGTTTTTAACCACCCAGCAGAACTCAATTGGAATATGATCAGACTCTGGCCTTTTACACACACAGAAATCACTGAACAAATCAAAGTCATCAGGATCAGAAAGTACATAGTCTACAACACTGGCGCCAGATTGTTTCATACATGTAAAATGACCAATTCCTCTATCTCTGTGCAGTCTTCAATTGATAATTCTAAAACCAGAATTTTTACACAAGTCTAGAAGTAATTTACCAAAGTCATTAACTGTAGAATTATTTGAGAATCTCAGTATGTGGTAGTTGTTCATCTGAAAAACTGATACCGTTTGGAAAAATAAAATCATGACCATCATCTTGGATAAAGTCTCATTCCTCTATAGTTCTAGCATTAAAGTCACCACAGATAAAGAATTTATAGTCCTGAAATTAAACTTGGCCAGCTCATTCTCTAAATTTGAACTCTACAACGTGTTGAGCGGTCTCAGTCAGAAAAATGTAACAACTTAGCCGGCTATTGAACCACTCTTTTTTGGGAGTGGAGATTTAGCCGACTGGTTCTGTCTCTGGCCTCTCAGCTAGGCGACTGATGCCGTATGTTGTGGGTTCGAATCCGATTGAAAACTATCCGTATTTGAAAACGTGATTCATTAGCATAACCATTAGTCTTGATCTCCAACCTACACTGGACAAAGGAAAAGGTCAATCCATGGCAACGGGTTCTGTTTTCTTTGTCAAGAGTTGGTAGGAGACCAAGGAGATCAAGACTATACACCCCCCACCCCCCCGGGCTCACTGCATATCTTACAATTAACATCAAACTGAACCAATGCTGTGAGACTTGATGGGGAAGTCAAATGTCATGCAAATAATGTGCTACCTGTTGCTCCTTCTTAAGTAAACGGTCCACCAGGACAATCTTCTTCACTGTCAGACTGCTTAGGACAATTCTGTCCCTTTGGCCAAGCCCTTCCAATGGCACTCCCTGTAATAAATATTAACAGTAGATGAAATTACATTACGTTTTAAAACATCAATACACTTACTAGTTGGCAAATTTGAACCAACACCAAACTGGCCCATGGTGAGCCAGTAACAAAGACAAATTGGTGGATTTTTCAATAATTCTGCTATTACAACAATTTTTTTGTCAAAGGATCCTAGTCGGCAATATCTTGATTACAGCCCTCTACACTATGTTACAAAATTGAATTTAAACCAACGACAGTTAAATTGGCCATTTTCCTATCTAACCCTTACTTTGTAGAATTATCACCAGTATGTGTAGTCACTCGTTCCATTGAATACTCAACAGTCAGCCTTAATTCAATGAACTTTTGTCTGAATTGCCACTGTAACTTACATATTTTTGTACCATACAATAGACCACCAGCCTTAATGTACACAAGAATAAATAAATATATATTCTCTTAGAAGGCAGGTGTACAAAATATCTTGCAATCAGTGCTTGACTGTTACATGATTGTATATTATTATTATTTGTGTCAATATGGAGATGCATTTACAATTTTATTCACTAAATAAAAACTACATTTTGACAAGTTGTGCAATAAAGCAGCATTTCAGATTGTAATAACATATTTTTAAATTTTTCAATGGATGGAAATTGATAAATGTTGTGAGGTAGGTATTTTTCCCTGAGTTCTTTGTAGAATGGACATACTAGACAAAAATGAAATTCATCCTCAACATTCTTTGCATCCTAAAAATTACAAATTCTCTCTGAGCATTCATTATGTAAATGTCTATCACTGTCAATGCGTAATGAATGTGCTGAAATTCTAAAGTGACTAAGAGAGTTTCTGAATTCATCATCTAGAACATCTAGATAATGCTCTCTACAAAAGTGACATTTCAACCTGAGATTAGTATCAAGTTTTCAAAATGTAGAAAGACTAGCTTGCCATTCTTGAACATAAATATCTCTAAATCTTTCCTTAAATAATGTAATACTGTATTAACACAACCTACCCCCTGGTTCAACCAAGTTTCTCCCATTCCAACTGAAAAAAGTAACTGTTTGATCTCCTTAGCCCAACAATTTTTATCCAGTTCAGCTTGAGCAAATTGAAAATCATAACAATGTCATGGAATCTGTTGGTGAGGCATATGCCACTATGGTATATTTTAAGCTCCATAAGCAGTATCTTATGGTTATTTTTTCAGAACTTTTGTTTTATGGTTTCCCTACACTTTCTGCTTTGAATCCCTAAACTGTAATTTAATGCCAAATATTTAACATATCAGTCTTTAACGGGTCTTATTCAAAGAAAACTCTTGGAAAAGTGAGGATATTTTGAGATCGGTTTATTCCACATTTGCAGCTATTGGGGGTTTAAATATGAGAATAACAATACTATTGAGTTGAGGCTGTAAATTCTTAAAGATTTCTTGAGTAATTCCAGATTTTCAATTTATTGTGTGTGGTGATTTTCATGCTAGAACTCCTGGTATTGATTATATTGAATCTGATAACACTGAATTTCTTTTGAGTGACAACTATGTAAAAGATGAAGGCATTCCCACTACAACTTCTATGGTCATACCATGCATTTCTATGGTTATTATTTTTTATTGCTAGATTTTTGCAAATATACTGGAATAATGAGAATTAATTGTTAATGGGAGAATATTTGATGATTGTAACAGAGGGAATTTTACATGTATAAAAGCGTAAGGGTGGAGTGTTATTGACTACATCTTAACTAATTATGCAAATTTGTGTCTAATAGAATTGAATCTAACCATCAACCAATTATCTTAATCTTTAGTGTACTTCCAGTAAAACTGCTGGTGGGAAAACATATTGAAAATATATTTGGAATGCAAGTTACACAGATACATTTAATGCATTCTAGGAAGATGGACCAGGGGAAACTTTCTTAAAGATATTGTTGATGCCCTTGGAAAGAGTGAGATTTCAAAAGCTGCTACCATTTTATGTACTTCTATTCAGTCTTCAGTTGAGAGTATGAAAGTTGCTGATCTAAATGAGTCTACCTCTTCAGTCTGCAGGTTTATCTAATAATACAGGCAGGTCTAATTCAATGACTGTCATTGCATGAAGAATACCAGTACAGTTAGTCAAGCTCTGAATCATTCTAAAAATAGCAGGTCCATAGAATATTGAAAAGTAAGAAAAAATGTTTTTATGAATCTGAGAAATTTTGAGCAGACAACAAAATTTTGGGAGTTAGTAAACCCTAGAAAGTCTGGGCCTTCATCAAATATCAATGTTAAAGATTGATTTGACTTTTTTCAAATCTGATGTTTTCTGAAAATATTGTTCATTCCTCTACTGATGACGACGATTTTGAAGCAAAATCATTCCTCCAGAATTTAACCTTTAGCGATACTGCTGATTATGCATATTGCTATACCGGTAGTTCACTGTAACTTGCAGAAGAAAGAGCCTACCCTTTTCCCCCCAGAGAAAAATACTGATTCACTTTTAGATAAAACATAAGGCCAAAAGTACCAGGATGTAAAGTTTACATGTAAATGGCCCATTGAAATCTGTCAGGTTGTGATATCCGTCTGCTTCAGCATCATTGCGAAGACATACTATCTAAAAGCCCACAGTTTATTAAGTCTGTAGCTTTCCTATCGATGGCAGTCTCACAATGCTTTTTCTACAGATCTCTACAGACCAGCAAAAACTTACCAGCTAGACACTACTTTCCAGCCAGATAAGTGACAGAGTCTTTACCAAGCTGACTGTTGTACAAGCGCCGGCTATACATGGATACTCTGTGGAGACTGTGGTCCCTTCAGGGCAGTACTGCACCATGAGGACAGATGTACTCACTGTATATCCACAGTAGCATCAGGACATCAATATCCTGATAAATATTGAGAGAAACCAAAATTTATAAACAACAAACAGATTGGCAAGTTTCTGTACATTTTGACATCTACAAAGTGAATCATACAGGGATGCTTATTAACCCTTTCACTCCCACTTTCAAGTAAACTGGTCCAGATTTATCACTGAAAACAAGTGGGTTATACCACTCTACTGGTGGTAAAAGGGGTGAAAGTCACCATATCATTATCAACATTCCATTTTTTCTGTTCATGTTCCTTTCAAAATTTCAAAATTATTCATAAATTTATTTTGTTTTCAGTCAAAGCCATCGAATGTGAAACAATTTCAGCTAGATGTCAAAAACATGGCACAGATTGCAAGATTGGAAAAGGTTCACAGTATCTGCAATGCAAAAATAAATAAAATACCATGCTTCCTGGAAAATCATCCTTTATAACGATAAAGATTAACACCTCATGTTTTATCAAGTTACTGTGATTGGCTCAGGGTCACTCACATAATATCCAACTACAAGTGATAAAATATGGCTCAGGTGATAAAGCCCTGTTGCGTACCCTAGAATGTCACATGTACTGATATAGCCTACTACTATGATCTGGAATACAGTGTGTCATTTGTGGGTGTCCCACATGCACATCATCGTGTACCTTCACTTGGTATTTTGCAGAGCAATGGCTTTCAAAAAGGTACAAGAACTTAGTTTTACGAGATGTACCGGTACACTACACGAGGCAAGCATAAACAACACTCTTTGCTTGTAGACTTTACTTGAAGGGGCGCTGCATCCAAAATGGCATATTTTGCTGAAAATCACCTTTTTTGGCAAATAATTAATTTTAATTAATTTTTCATGAAATTTTAATATCGGTTGGATTTACCAAAGTTTGTCAAGAAGCTGTAATTTGCATGATAAAGTATTAATTTATGCAAATGTATACAAATCACCCAATTTCCTGGCTATCTCTTTTCTCCCAATTTTAAGATTTCAAGAGATTTCAACTCCATTCTGGCTGGGTCAAATTTTCTGATATATTTACACTATGTTTTTTAAATGCTATATAAGAAAATGCCTACTAAAGTATTTTACTGGGCTAATTTTTTGAGTTTCAGTCTTTCAACCCAATATAAGAAAATGCCTTTTTTGCTGGGCTAATTTTTTGAGTTGAGTCTTTCAACCAAATATAAGAAAACGCCTATTTTGCTGGGCTAATTTTTGAGTTGAGTCTTTCAACCCATTTTAGAATGAGGATAGATAATGCAAACTCTTGTTCAGGCCAAACACAAATAATTGTGCAGTTCCGATAACCCAACCTCCCCTATTTTTACCCACCGACCCTTGACTTTTTAGAGCTATGTAGATGCGGAAGTAAAGAAAAAGAAAGAAAAACCCACAAAATCACACACGCAAGAAATAAAGAGCAAATCATGTGAGAACTAGTGCAAAACCTATGAAGTCATTCATCATTGCAAATACGTTACAAACAATATGGCAGCCAGCGATACGCACAATGTGTACTGTATTACATACCTTTCACAAATCCCATCACAGCGAGGAAAGATCGTTGTTGTCTGCTGTAAATTACAAACAGACTTTCGAACAAATTCTTGAGGAAAACGACCAAGGTTTTTCTCAATGTAAAACATACTCCACTTGAGTTCAATTTGCCATATTGCAGCTGGGCCATGGTTTGAAGTCCAGCAGATATACTGGTATATCCAAGTTGGCGACGCTACAATGAACTTCAACGTGAAAAACATTCACTCAGTGACCATGATTTACTTTTATTTTGAGGGACTGTGGAAGATGAGGAATTATGAGAGCCAAGAAAACCCTTGTTGCATTTTAAGTTCTGATGGTAAGCGACCAGCAGTTTGCACCACTGAAGAGAAGCAGGTCTGAAACTGGACTGTACAATTTGTTGTCAAAAGAATTATTATTCAGCCAGTTCAGTTTCTTTGACATCCGAACAAACATACATGTCAACCAGTAATCCAATCTGATGATGGAACTGTTAACAGCTGCAGGGTTTGAACCCCTGAAAAATGCATATTTAAAAATAAAAATATTTTGAAAAAAATCCCTACCGACCTATCTACCCTAATTTTGAAAACCATGTTATCGGAACAGTACAATTTATTTTGTTCGGCCTTAAAGTGAAACATTTTATTTCAGAAAATAGTATCAAGTTTTTGACTTATATTAATGCTTATCATTAATACCAAAAATGACATTTTTTACCCCAAATATAAACCCTTTCATTCTTAAATTACTGCCACCATACTAAACTTTTGATTCTCTGCTTTTTGAAAATATATTCTTTGAGGGGGTTTCCTTGTAATCTTCAATGAGGAATATTCCTTTGAAAATAACTGTGTTGGCAGTGTGCAGCTCCACCTTAAAGGCGGAGCCTCCCTTTAATAGGACGCCAAGGTATGGCGGCGTTCATTGTGTAAGTGGACACCAAACAGGCAACACGCGGGCACATGCTCCAGAAAATGCCACTTTTTAGTTTTCCCAGCCGCAAAAACACAGACAGACTGCCAAGCGGTCAGCGCGAAGTTGCTGCCGATCGAACTCTGTGGCTATATTCAAAGTGTAACGCGACTAGGAGACATTTTTTAAGGAAATTCGAGCATTTGTGGTGGGTAATCAATGATCATTGGCGATTTGAATGACCGTCAATCAAAAGCTTGCATAAACTCTGTTTGCAGGATTAGCAAAATGTGACAAAAGGTTGAGATCAGTTTGTGTCAACAATGTTATAGAAATCAAACATTGCACTGGCCAAGTGTTTGACTAGGAGAGAACTCCACTAATGCGAGAACGTGGGATTGAAAAGTGCGGCTTTAAGTTGACCTTCAACTTCCTCTAGCATTGCGATCAAGAAAGAAATAAACCAGATATGAACTGTAAATGCTCACGTGTTTCATTATATAGTGCAGTTATGTGTAAATTTGAACCTTTGCCACATGTTTGCAACTTCATTGAAAGTATTATGATCGACATAATGAACAATATTCACCACAGGTTAACTCTATCGGTCATTAAGTATTCAAATATGTAATTAGCTGAAATAAAAATAGCGTCAATGACACTGTAGCTCCCATCCTGGACTATTTAGTGTTTGTTCTCTGGTCAGATATTTGAACATGTGTGAAAGGGATAAAGTGCATGAAGTGAAAATACTTAAATGAAATGTACTGGAGACAGTGAAATATGTTTAATGTAATTATTCAGAATATAAAATGGAAAAAATACAGAATTAGATATATCGAATACTGTGATACAACCATTAACTCAACAAGTCATTTACAATGACATAGTCCCCACTTGTAATAGGAGTATTAGTCTTGATGGGGCAGGAAAACGTGGTCATTAAGAAGTATCACTGGAGTGTATATGTTGAGATCTATGGGCACATAGATCTATGTCGTTGTTCCCAATTTGAAACACATGAGGCATGTCTAAGTTATGGTTCTAAATCGGGAAAAAAGATCAGACCTCTAGCAGTATTGGCCAGCCAAGAAATACATATGCGCATTATAAATGAGGTACAAGATGTGACATCTTAAGGTCTAATATCCTATCAAAATTGGAGGGTATAGAACTTGTGGTTACTGAAATATGCATATATATGTATAATCAAGGTCAAAGGTCATTGAGGTCACATGACATTTTGAAAAAAAAAATTATATTGCTAATTAATCCCTATATGCCAAAAAATCAGATCTCTAGCTCTATTCGCTTGCCCAGAATTAGATGTGTACATAATTAATGAGGTAAAGCTTGTGTTGTCATAAGGTCTCCCATCCTACTAAATACAAAGGACATAGCACTTGTGGTTACTTATTTATTGACATAAACATATATTTTAGGTAAAAGGTCATCGAGATCACAGGATATTTGGTCAAAAAATTTCTCTCCTATAGTTATCCCTATATACCAAAATTCAGACATCCAGCTCTATTGGCTCGCTCAGAATGAGATATGCACATAATTATTGAGGTACAGTATGTGGCGTCATAAGGTGTCCAATCATACCAAACATGAAGGGTGTAGCACTTGTGGTTACCGAGTTATGGAAAAATATGTATATTTGAGGTCAAAGGTCACCGAGGTCACATGATATTTTGTCAAAAAAATTGTTTTGCTAAGTTATCCCTATATACCAAAAATCAGACCTCTAGCTCTATTGGCTCGCTCAAAATTAGATATGTGCATAATTAATGAGGTACAATATGTGGCGTCATAAGCTGTCCCATCATACCATACATGAAGGGAGCAGCACTTGTGGTTACTGAGTTATGGACAAATATGTATATTTGAGGTCAAAGGTCACCGAGGTCACGTGACATATTGTCAAAAAATTGTATTGCTAAGTTATCCCTATATACCAAAAATCAGACCTCTAGCTCTATTGGCTCGCTCAAAATTAGATATGCGCATAAGTAATGAGGTACAATATGTGGCGTCATAAGGTGTCCCATCATACCATACATGAAGGCTGTAGCACTTGTGGTTACTGAGTTATGGACAAATATGTACATTTGAGGTCAAAGGCCACCGAGGTCACGTGACATTTTGTCAAAAAAAATTGTTTTGCAAAGTTATCCCTATATACCAAAAATCAGACCTCTAGCTCTATTGGCTCGCTCAAAATTAGATATGCACATAAGTAATGAGGTACAATATGTGGCGTCATAAGGTGTCCCATCATACCATACATGAAGGGTGTAGCACTTGTGGTTACTGAGTTATGGACATATATGTATATTTGAGGTCAAAGGTCACCGAGGTCACATGACATTTTGTCAAAAAATTGTTTTGCTAAGTTATCCCATATACAAAAATCAGACCTCTAGCTCTATTGGCTCGCTCAAAATTAGATATGTGCATAATTAATGAGGTACAATTTGTGGCGTCATAAGCTGTCCCATCATACCATATATGAAGGGTGGTAGCACTTGTGGTTACTGAGTTATGGACAAATATGTATATTTGAGATCAAAGGTCATCAAGGTCACATGACATTTTGTCAAAATATCCGAGATATCTGCGTGAACGGATGGACTCACGGATGGACGAACAGACGGACATGACCCAATCTATAAGCTCACTGGACTTCATCCGTGGGGACTAAAAATTGTGTCACTGCATCCTTTTTGCAATATGAATACGATGAGAAACTAAATTTTTATTTTTTGTGGCCTTATACATGGGAGTCTATGGAGATCTGCCTTATACATGGGAGTCTATGGACGTGTAAACTAAAAATATGGAAATTTCACCACGATTTGCCCAAATTTGGGAAAGGTCACTCCTATGCACTTCCATACCAAGTTTCAAATCAATCGGACTTGTGGTTTCAGAGCAGGAGATTTTTTGACCAAAATGGGAGAAAATTACAAAAAAATTCATGAAAAATAGCAAGTCCAAGATACTGACCCAAGATGCGCACAATCATTTCATGTCAGCCCAAAGTACTTACATGCTAATTTTTCATGTAATCTGCTCAGTGGTTATTGAGTTTTTTCAATTTTGACTGTTTTTACATTTTTTCACTTAATTTGCATATTTTTGGCAATGACAACTTCATTTGAACAAAATCTCATCTACAGCCCATCATCCATGTACACACCAAATATCAAGATGAAATGTACAGCGGTTTTGGAGTTTTTGATGTTGACGGACAGACATACAGACATACAGACATACAGACATACAGACGTACAGACATACAGACATACATACATACAGACATTTTCCTAGCCTATAAAAATAGCTTCCATTGCCATATATACATATGGCTATGGGAGCTAAAAATAATTAATTTCTTTGACTGCTGTCATTGTACAGGGTTTGCTCTGGCTACTCAAGCTGATTAGCCTTTTTGGCTGATACAGTGTGAACACAAGTAGCCAGATTTTTCTTTTGAGAGGTGAGGTCAAGGGTCACACACATTCATCTCGAAGGGTCAAAGGTAATATCATTAAATACTCAAGAGTAATGATATTTCAGGTCTGCCACTTTCTCATCATCATATGTATCCTCAGAGCTGCTTTAATAGTTCAATAAAAAGAATGCTTCGTATCAAAACTCATGCATGACTATTGAACACCACTTGAACTTTCAAACGTCATCCAAAGAAATTGTGAAGTACAAAAAAATACAGAAAAGAGTAACATCCTCAAGATCTTCATGAACGTGGCATGGCATGCCATGATCACACTGATATTGATACACGTCCGTGCATGGCCAAAAGACAGCAAAACTCAGTAACAATTTCCAAGCTAAGTAAACAGTGTTTTACAAAGCTGTTTTAAATCAAACTGGTTTGCACAATCCCTCGATATAGAAGTGACATTTTGGTGACATTTCAGCTTGAATCATACCTTGAGATAAAATATAAACGTGAAACAAAGACATCATGTGTGCTGCCATTCACGTTCAAGAGCATGGTGTGAACCCGTGAACTGGCATGTGCATTGGCTGCACGTAAAAGCAACTCTACTTTCCAAGATCAAACGGTCCGTGTCTTGTTAAAACAACAGCATAGCAGTGAAAATTGTAATGGTCACCGGTAAAACCGCTCTTCACAGATGAAAGGATGATCGCTGAAAACAACTGAAATTGCATGTTTAGACTTGGACTATGACAACCTCCCGGGAAAACAGGACAGCGTGAACGTGAACAATGGCGGACGTAACTAGAGTGGGACTATTTGGGGGACATTTCGGAGGGGCACAAGTACATGTATTGGGTACACGTGCCATTTTGCTCACGATACTATCACGGGAACTTCGATGTCCCATTAGCTTCTTTTATCTGAAAAGTAATTTTACCAACTTGTACGACCCATTATACTCTGAAAACAGTGGCAGGGCTTATACTTAGATGAGTACGAAAGTACTATGGCGGAAGACTTCCCAAGAAGTAAAACAAAACACCGCAATGCAACAGAACATCGTAGAACAAAGTGACCGAACGTACAAATTTTGAGTCGCCAGTCTGGCGATTGTTCTGACCGTCTGAGTCGCCAATGAGTGAATCAATTCGCCATTTTGCCGTCTGGCGAGCGGTAGCGCGAACACTGTTGTATTGCCACTTTATATAGCAAGTGTAATTGCCTTTGGTCAAGTCCTTCAAACTATATATTCCAAACTTTGAAAGCTCATTATATATGCGAACTATAAATTAGCTGACATGAAAACTTAAGTGCGAAATGACTTCCAATATTGGTATAACCTGGTATGTTCATCAATGTACATGGCATGTTATGCCAACTTTGATCAAATAAATCCAAGTATATATCCCTAATTAGGAAAGTTCATTAAATACACAAATTAGGAATTGGTTGAAGCAAAAATGCTTAATGCCTTTCAATGTTAGCCTACATAATACCCTAGTATCTTTAATGTACGGTACATAGTAAGTTTCATCAATTTTGGTCATGTAAATTCAAATTTAAATCCCTAATTTCAAAAATTCATTAAATATGCAAATTAGGAGCTTGATGAAGTAAAAATGCTTAATGACTTTCAATAATGTTGTATCATAGTATCTATAATGTACATAGCAAGTTTCGTCAACTTTGGTCGAGTCAATACAGATAAATATCCCTGATTATGAAAGTTTATTAAATATGCAAATAAGGAATTGGCTAAAGCTCAAATGCTTAATGACTCTCATTAATGTTCTATCATAGTATCTTTAATGTACATAGCCAGTTTCATCAACTTTGGTCTCGTCAATTCAGATAAATACCCCTAATTAGGAAAGTTCATAAAATATGCAAATTAGTAATTTGCTGATGTAAAAATGCTTAGTGACATTTAATAATGTTCTATCATAGTATCTTTAATGAACATAGCAAGTTTCATCAATTTTGGTCATGTAACTTCAAATATATATCCTTAATTTCAAAAGGTCATTAAATATGCAAATTAGGATTTGGATGAAGTAAAAATGCTTAATGACTTTCAACAAGGTTAAATCATAGTATCTTTAATATGCGTACCAAGTTTCGTCAATTTTGATTGAGTAAATTCAGATATATACTCCTAATTACGAAATTTCATTAAACATGCAAATTAGTAATTATCTTTCACGTCACCCCTTAATATCTTTCAAAGCTGATATATCTTGATGTGATCAACATTTGTAGCGAATGTCACCAAATTGTGTGCAGTCGTTGTCAATATATATCAGTTTTTTCTAAAATCATTAATTATGCAAATGAGCTAAAAGTAAGCAAGCAACACCCACCAAAAACTAATCAGCTCTTGCTATTTGCAAACTGAATCTATGTACCAGGTTTGATTCTGATCTGATGAGCCGTTTTTGAGATATTGAGTACACAGACAGACAGACAGACAGACAGACAGACAAACAGACACACAGACACACAGACAGACAGACATCGCTGCGACATATGATCACGTGTGTCAACACGTGAGCAAAAAATTTCTCCCTTGCGAGACTCAACACTAAAAGTGTTTATTCGTTATAATAAAATTAATAACACAAGACAGCATAGCAAGATCACAAATTGTTGCCTGCCCTAAGACTGGCACTCATGACAGTAATATTGATGATACCATTACCTTTAGCTTTGGCATCATCAATATTGCCATATCTTGAGCATCATCCTTTGGGCCGGCAAAAAATTATGGTCTTTCCCTTGGTAGCATATATTGTTATTTAATTATAAATTGACCACACACCTTGAGGGTTGGCTCCACGGCCTTTGTCTTGGCTTGTTCCTCCGGTTCTGTTGCCATAGTAACTAGCAGACATGACAGCCTATTCAACCCACTTTCACTGTAATAATCTGTCAACAGAAAACAGAATCAAGGTAAACAGAGTCAACAATGGCAACTTTGAGAAATCTATTATATAATACTAACTTTACACTCTGTGCAAACAGTTTTGATAAACTCAGAGCGGTTTTTTGCTCACGTGTTGACACACGTGGGCATATGTCGCAGCGATGTCTGTCTGTCTGTGTGTCTGTCTGTGTGTGTGTGTGTGTCTGTCTGTATGTCTGTCTGTCTGTGTACTCAATATCTCAAAAACGGCTCATCAGATAAGAATCAAATCTGCTACATAGATTTAGTTTGCAAATGGCAGGAACTGATTAGTTTTGGTGGGTGTGGCTTGCTTACTTTTTGCTCATTTGCATAATTAATGATTTTAGAAAAAACTGATATATATTGACAACGACTGCAAACAATTTGATGAGATTCGCTACAAATGTTGATTACACCAAGATATATCAGCTTTGAAAGATATTAAGGAGTGACGTGAAAGATAATTACTAATTTGCATGTTTAATGAAATTCCCTAATTTGGAGTATATATCTGAATTTACGTGATCAAAATTGACGAAACTTGGTATGCATATTGAAGATACTATGATTTAACCTTATTGAAAGTCATTAAGCATTTTTACTTCATGCAAATCCTAATTTGCATATTTAATGAATTTTTGAAATTAAGGATATCTATTTGAAGTTTAATATACATGACCAAAATTTTTGAAACTTGCCAGGTACATTAAAGATGCTATGATAGAACATTATTAAATGGCATTTAGCATTTTTACATCAGCGAATTCCTAATTTGCATATTTTATGAACTTTCCTAATTAGGGGTATTTATTTTAATTAACGAGACCAAAGTTGATGAAACTGGCTATGTACATTAAAGATACTATGATAGAACATTATTGAAAATCATTAAGCATTTGAACCATAGCCAATCCCTTATTTGCATATTTAATGAACTTTCATAATCAGGGATATTTATCTGTATTGACTGAACAAAAGTTGACAAAACTTGCTATGTACATTAAAGATGCTACGATACGACATTATTGAAAGTCATTAAGCATTTTTACTTCACCCAGCTCCAAATTTGTATATTTAATGAATTTTTGAAATTAGGGATATATTTGAATTTACATGACCAAAATTGATGAAACTTGCATGTACATTAAAGATACTATTATGTAGGCTAACATTATTGAAATGCATACAGCATTTTTGCTTCAGCCAATTCCTAATGTGTGTATTAATTAACGTTCCTAATTAGGGATATATAGCGGTACATGTACTTGCATTTATTTGATCAAAGTTGGCATAACATGATATGACACTGATGATTATACCAGGTTATACCAATATTGGAAGTCATTTCGCACTTACGTTTTCATGTCAGCTAATTAATAGTTTGCATATCTAATGAGCTTTCAAAGTTTGGAATATATAGTTTGAAGGACTTGACCAAAGGTAATTACACTTGCTATATAAGTGGTGATACAATTATAGCAGTCAAAGAAACTAATTATTTTTATTTCAGCTAATTACATATTTTAATACTTAATGACCTACAGAGTTAATCTGTGGTGAATATTGTTTATTATGTTGATCATAATACTTTCAATGAAGTTGCAACATGTGGCAAATGTTCAAATTTACACATAACTGCAATATACTGATATATAATGAAGCACATGAGCATTTACAGTTCATATCTGGTTGAATAGATGCAGTTGCCAGACAGACAGGCATCATACACACCAGATTTTTTGATAGGTTCTTGGCTGGTGCTGTCCAGAAGGTAAAAATTATCAATACAATGAAGTATATATTGTTAGAAATAATATCGTGGTTACAAGGTTTCTAACATTATCCGGGAACAAGATTATGGTGAAATTTGCACACGGCAGGGCGAGTTTCTCTGATAATGTGGCCTGTATGTGCCTTAAGCATTCAGTGCAGATCCGCACTGAGCAATATTTTACGTGAAAAAGTATAGGACTGTATTGTAGCCTTGGCTGAGGCAAGGAGTGAGCTGCATGACAGAAGCCCAAGCTCCACAGCCAACCTAAAGGCTACAATTATTGCAGCTACATCAGTAAAAGCTAATGTCTCTGTCAGGTCGAGATCTAATGTGTATATACTTGAACTTGAAGGTATCATGGCAGGGACCTAAGTACTACCTGTAAAAGTGTACTTAAAAATTTGGTCTTACATAATTTAATAATTTGGTCAAAGGTCAAAGCCAGGTATGTTTGTAAAAAGTGATAAGTAATCTTAGTGTAAATATCCTGTCATTTGTCCCAAGCTGGGCCTCCCCATCTCCCTTCGCCTCCCCTTATCCCTCAGTCTCCCCCTTCGTTAGTCGTTTTTCCAGTGATGGGGTATACCCTGAAACATATACAGAAACATTTATCGTTAATACTGCAACCTACTTGTTCCTACCTTGTCCTTTGCGGTTCCTCAGAGGGAGGCGGGCCTTCTAAGTTTACTGATTCCGTCTTCTTGCCTAGGCATTGCAACTCTAGCTCAGCTGCTCCTCTGACCTCACCCAAGTTGCCGGGTACAGCCAAGGTCATTTGTCTGTCGCTGCACATACGCAGTTCACGTTATGATGCATTTCAAAATGCTGTGTGCATCATTTGATGCCAATAAAACACTGTAACAACGCCCTGCTGATAACTTAACACTTCCGTAGGTAAAACAAAACCACGATGAACCTGTAAAACTTCTGTGTTTTGGTTCGCCGTCCCTCTGGCCTCGTTCTGGTCCATCATCTGGATCATTGAGATGCGCCCTCTACGGCAAACTATACACACTTGTCCTATGCTGTTTTGATAAACACCAGAGGGTGGCAAAGATGGAACAAGAAACAGGAGTAATTTAGCGTTTACTTTCATATATTCCTTCTTTGCTGGGTTTCAAATGATATTCACTGACAATGGGAATCTACTAAAAATCATTTCATTTTATTCCCATGTTTACATTTGGCATGATATTATATTCATCTGTTGCTTCATTAATAAGGAAATTGTACAGTTATCTCGCACTACAGAGTGAACTTCAAAATAAATGCCTGGCCATCCTTTAACATCTACCTCCCACAAGTATCTTCTTCATCTCTACCTGAGCCAAGCACGCGTCATTTCCATTTTGCTGATACATCTAATGACAACACAAGTTTGTATGAATTCGAAGGCACGGTGCTTATAAGATTGAGTAAATGTACATAAACTATTGTCAGAACGGAAACATCACCTCTATTTCACAGAGTATTTTTGTGCACTGAAATAGGTTTTTAAAATTAAGGTAAATGCGCAGATATTGGACTTTCTGATCTACCGTTTGTAGAGACTAATTTTGAAGTCCTTTGAGTAAGGAAAACTTTCACCATCTTAGTTTTATGAAAATTTAAAAAAATTACTTTTCTCCATAGAGTTAACGAGGGAATTACGGCCATTTTGAAATTCAAATATCAGTAAATCTTTGTTAATTTGTCTCGCTAGTTCAAAGCTTTGCGAGGTGACCTCCGATTTTTGTTCTTGATTTTGAAAGTGAATGCTTGAATGATTCCTAGCGGAAAATTTGAACAAATGTTTATATGTCTTCACTTTCGAGGTGTATATTGACAATGTCCTCGCTACAATCGATTTGCGTAGATCACAGTTGCTACCAGAGCGTTGACCATAGCAAACGGTGTGTGACAAATTTTGGATTTTTCTTTACTTTTAAACTTGATCCGATTCAAAATAGTACTCTGTCTAATATCTGTAGGTAAAGTATTCCATACTTTAGATCCTCGGAAATGAAACATAGTTGACCAGATTTTGAAATACACCTTGGCACATAACAGTCCTGGTGATATGCAGACCGCGTATTATGGTCATGAACATTGCAGTTGAGAGTAAATAAGCTTGATAAATATTGTGGACAGACACCATTCATATATTTAAACATTAAAATTGCAGTAAAATAAAAAATACGCTGTCTAACTGACGTAACATTCAGAGATGAAAATAAATCCTGCGATGGAAAGTCAACTTGAAAGGGGAGTTCAAAAAGTATACGTAATGCTCGTTTCTGAAGAATGAAAACTTTATCAATATTTTTTTCGGTTGCATTACCCCAAACAATACAGCAATAGTCAAGAGCGCTCTGGAACAATCCAAAATATAGCACCATACGATACTCATAGTGGATATGTGATCGTAATCTACGTAATAGACCTATACGCATACTTAATTTCTTACACAAAGTATCGATATGAACATCCCATGATAAAGTTTCATCTAGTGTCACACCTAAAATTTTCCCAGATTGAACTCGGGGAATCAAAATGTCAGAAATATATAACGACAACTGGTTATCAGTCCCATTTATGAGATTCAACCTGTAAGGGGATGTAATTAAAAGAGACTTTGTTTTACTTATGTTTATACGCATACGATTCGCCATCATCCAATTTGAGATGGGACGAATATCCCTATTTGTGGCCTCATTAACCTCGCCAATACATTTACCCCTTGTAAGTAGTGTTTGATCATCAGCGTACATATGCAAGGAAGAGGAGTCAACACATAACGAAAGATCATTAATAAAAAGCATAAATAATAAAGGTCCCAAAATAGAACCTTGTGGGACTCCTGCAGTTACATGACGTTTGGTTGATAAGCTACCCATATATTCGACAATGTGGTAACGATTTGACAGATAAGATCTAAACCAGTTCATTGCACCATCTGATAATCCATATACTGATAATTTTGCTAACAAGATATCATGATCGATGAAGTCAAATGCCTTTGAAAGATCCAGCAAAAGTACACTGTTCAAATAACCATTCTCAACATTATGCAGTATTTCGTCAGTCAAACGAATTAAAGCTGTCTGACATGAGTAATTCTTACGAAAGCCAGACTGAGTATCAAGAAGTAGATTAGAAGTAGACAAGTAATCAAACAGTGCATTATATACATGTCTTTCAAGGATTTTTGAGAGAGCTGGTAGTATGGAAATTGGTCGATAATTTGACATATCAAAAACATCACCAGAACCTTTGTAAATGGGAACGACTCGAGCAGATTTGAAAACATTTGGAAAGATAAAACTTCGAAGACTGACATTGAAAATGCGAGTAAGAGTATCAGTGATTACAGGAGAAGCAAATTTTAAAAGTTTACAATTCACATTATCGATTCCTGTAGATTTTGCTTGTAACAGAGACTTGTATACAAAACCATTCTCAATTAAAGGTAAACAGAAAGTATTTCTCTGGCCAGTATTTACAAACCTCTGTAAGATCTCAAAATCCATTGTACCACCAGAATTACCAGAGTTTTGAGAAATTGCCAAAGAGTGTTTATTAAATTCATTGGCAATATCTGAATAATTCCTTAAACAAGTCCCATTAGAAATAAACGCAGGGTATTTATAATTGTTACCATTGACCACGTCATTATAAATACGCCAGATAACGGTGGCATTTGTATTACGATCTATGAGAGTGTTTTTGAAAAACTGCCTTTTGGCCTCTATGGTAAGGTGCACAACTTTGTTACTAAGGGTTTTGTAAGATTTCCATAGATCGGGAGAAGAGCAGGACTTGGCATTTTTAAGTGACAAATCACGTTCCTTCATAACATCTAAAATCCCATTTGTAAGCCATTCGGGCTGCCTATAACGTTTAACCCTGCGGTCAATGATGGGACAGTTCAAATCACAAATTGTATTGAAAATTGAAACCCATGTATCAAATAAAATATGAACATTATCAATATCATTAAGTAAATGCCAAGGAGCATTGCACAAATCATTCAAAAACTTTTCTTCACTGAAATGTTTGAAAGACCGATATTTGATATTTATATGACCACTTGGAGCTTTGATATGCGAGTTCAACTTACGGTAAGTTACAACAGGATAGTGATCTGAAAGACCTATCTCAATCACATTTGTATTTGTGAAGTTTTCATAATTGGTGACATAAATATGGTCAAGACATGACTGAGAAATTGGTCGAGTAATACTCTCCACAAGCTGTACCATATTTAAAGTTAACATTGATTGAAACAAAGGATGATTTTTTGAAGACTCTGACAAAAGGTCAATATTGAAGTCACCACATACGACCATTTCTTTGCACAGGAAAGATCCCTGTTCGATATTCTGTAGTATTGCTAAGTCGATTTCATGACAAGAGGCAGGTGGGCGGTAAACAGTGGTAAACAGTGGCAATAAGAACACTTCTACTTCTTGGGGGTGTTATTTCAAGCCACATTACTTCAAGATCAATGGATTCTGAGTCAGTGCGCCTCTTACATACTCATCAGTACAGCTATCCTTGATATCCGTGTTTGCATGTCCAAAAATGCTAAAATGAAAACGGAAGTGTTGTTCAGCCAGTGATAAAAAATAATAACTGTTGTATCAATGGTGCCAAACCAGCATTGTTAGGATAGTACCGAGAAAAATAAAAATAAAAAGCCGCGTCGCCGCATCACTTTTGCTGAATGTCAAGGACCAGAAAAATTGTTTTGTTTGTTTGTTTGGCTTTATTGCCTTATTTCGTTGACTTCAAGAAAGTTCCAATGCTTTCAACTCTTCAAACAAAGTCATCGACCAATCTCACACATTCTATCATTGCTCCGCAAGTTCATCAGCCATAAATGCTGAATATTCTGACCACGAGATATATTAAAAGCGTAGAATACGAATTTATATCCTCAAACAACATCAAGCTTCATTGCGATATAACGACTGCCAATTGATCATCGTCCACTGCAGATATTTGCAATTATTCATCCTTAATCCCCCCCGCCCAAATCTGGCTGATTTTCTTACCACCCAAGTTGTCTTTGGATAAATAACATACTCAGAGAGGACGGACCCGAGATTGATGGCCGTAAATTAAGTTACTTCAATTATTAGTCTGCCGACTTGAAATTTATTGTGTTCGGCAGGAAAACTGCCATCAACGTTCCGCATTATCCATCAATATAATTTCATTTTTATAACGTTCATATTTGTAAATGGATTCATGGTATACTCTGAGCCTTGAGTTCGGCGTTTTCTGGCCATAGATTGTTTTGTGTTACAGTTTAACAATGTTAACAACATTGCCATGACGACCCAAAATTAAGTCACCGCCCATTTGAGAAACGTGCGGACACCCAGCCGTTACATCCACTCACTAGTAGAATGGAGAACTTCAGCCGTGACTGTCGTCCATAGAAATAGAACCGTTACAGTAAAATGCTGGTGAATAGGTAATTCAGTGGTCGCAAACAAAACTTTTGAAACATTCTGAACAATATAGAAAATGTCGACTGTTCACCAATAGAGGTTTGTGAACCATGTAACACTTATGCAATTCGAGGGATCGTTTTTCAATTTCCGAGCACGCACAGCATACACATTAAAGGGATACTGCGATCAAAAGCTCGCATTGGACCCATACGACCCATGTACACACTGTATCCAAGGTACGATGGTGACTGATGCAAGTTAAAACATGTCTGTTATAATCTACATCGTATTATTTAAATATTGCAGCTATGATGATGAGGCGCATCCAAGATATCGTGCACGAAACATTGCTTTTAAACAAGAAACTCGAATAGGCGCAGTCCCGACGACCGCTTCCCTTTAATATCCTAAATTGAAAACAAAAGTGACAGCAGATAATGTCGAACTTCTAAATGTATCAACTACTGTATGCGTTTTATTGGTCATGACATCTCCACGTTGAGCGCTATAAACAAACCGTAACGTTGCATCTACCTGAACCAAAGCCTAACCTTCACAGCCGAGGTTAACAGCAGTGACCACGTCACTCCTGGCTTCCCATTCATGCCGTTCCAACTAGAATATGTATTGCAAAACTGGTAAGATGCACCTAACATATCATCAAACGTAACAACAAAATATCCCGAGTTATACAAGACTGTCTCTTACATTTAGGCCTTTTAAATTCACACTCTGCAGATGTACCTCATTGCTAAACCGCGTCACGTTTAACATTGTGGTCCTCACGCTATAGAAGTCTACAATCAGTTACAATGGTGATAATATCAATAAGATGGGTAGATTTGAACAGATACTCAAAGGTGTATAGATTTATTTAGAAAAGTCCTGTACAATAATTTGGATTCGAATTATACACCCATAGTGGTGCGTAGAGTGTCGCCTTGGTTGGCCGTGGGGGCCGTGTTTCTTCATGGAGTTAAACAAGTTTTAAAATACTTTCAACTCTTAAACAAAGTTATCGATTCGTAAAGTCCATCAGCCAGAAATGCTGAATTTTTTACCATTGTATTTTTCGACAGACACACTATCCTCCAACGACATTAAGCTTCATTGTGATTGGATGTCTGCAAATTAGTCATCGCCCAGTACAAAAATCTGCACGTTATTCATTCCTAATGTCCCCAAAACGCTGATCTTCTTACCACTCAAGTTGTCTTTGGATACATTACATACTCAGAGAGAACGGACCCGAATGATGGCCGCAAATTGTGTAACTTCACACAGTTCAAATTATTAGTTTGCCGACTTCAAATTTGTTGTGTTTGGCAGAAAACCAAAATCAACGGTCCGCATTATCTATATAAATATTACATTTGAAAATGAATTCATGGAATACTCATCAAAGTCACAGTTTTGCGTTTTATGGCCGTTGGCGTATTTACATCAAAGAGTTCATCGAAAATACTATGATTGCTATGACGACCCCCGTGAGAAATATGCGAACATCCATCTGTTATATCTGTTATGACGACCCCCGTGAGAAATATGCGAACATCCATCTGTTATATCAACGCGCGTGTGCAGAAATTCAGCAGTGACTGTTGGCCACGATGGTAAAATACCAGTAAATAAGCAATTAGCAGTAGTCGCTAACATATTTTTCCAAAGGATTTAAAGGAAGGAAGCCGGGAACTCTTCTCAAAGAATGCCAGGGTCCCTTAGAATGTATCTAGGGGTCGATGAAAGTTAAAACATGTTTGTCAACAATTAATATCGTAAAATTTTAATTTTGCAGCTACGGGTCTTTTAGGTTTGACCGTTTACACTTGTATGTTCATCACACTTGTTTTCTTCTAAAGTACACACAGAATGTGTTGATAAGCCAGACATTAACGTTACCGACTCATTTAATCATTCTGTGTGAGTGGTCAATTTGTATATGTGTGTGCAGTCAATTGCCATTCTGTTTACGTGAAAGAGGTCATAAACTGGCACGCTGTGTTCTGGAAATTAGTGTTCCGTCTCCGCCAAGACCATATAATCCCTGGTATGTTTTGCTTGCAAATTAGAGATACCTCTTTCGTAAGACCCCAGAGACTTTCATGTTTTTCTAACCAGTGATTAAATAAGTCGGCAGCTTTAATAATGTCTGGCTTACCAGCACATTCTGTGTGTACTTTAGAAGAAAATGTGTGTGAAGAACATGCAAGTGTAAATGGTTGACATGATGCATCTAGATATCATGCATGAAATATATCGTTTGTAAACAAGAAAGTCACACACAGGCGCAGTTCCGACGACCTCCTCCCTTTAATATAACTTTTCGATAGATTTATTAACTTAAAATCGAAAAAGGCAACCAGTATTAATGTTGAACTTCTTTTCTAAATGCACGCTTCTGAATGTTAATTTATCGCCTTGACTGCTCCAAGCGTTATAACCAAACCGTAAGACTGCACCTACTTGCCGGCTGGGCGAAACTTTACACCTTGATAACGTCAACAGCGAGGTGTTCGGCTGTCATTTGGTGTCTTCACTGTGTAATGTGTCAGTTGACAAATATAACGGACAGCAATTCAGACATTTTCAAGAAGGATGGATAGCTGGAGATTTTTGAAGTGGGGAATGACTAATGTGGAGTAGTCAAAACATCATGCATCTTTTTTCTCTCTCTTTTAGGTTCCTTCTTTATTTATTCGCAATGAAAAAAAGTTTACATAAAAGAATGTATATACAACAGTTTCTCAAACCTGGTGGTAATGCTACACACTTAAACTATAACACAAAAAAGATGAAATTAAATCAAATTCCTTCGTTGTAATTCACATTGCAATAATTGTCTAAGATGTGACTTGTTTGTTTCTGTACAATGAAATTTGTGTATTGTCCATTTTGCTACTAACACAATTAAGTTGAGTTTGCTATCCAAGTTTATATTAACATCTTCTCCACATACTATATTTTGCCATGATAAATGTATCCATATATTATATAAGTTCTGAAACACTTTCCTTTCTATCGTTTTCCACACTTCTCTAGCAATAGTACATTCAAAATAACGATGTTGAGCTGTATCATGCAAATTACAAAACTAACAAAGAGAGTTTTCCCTAAGTTTCCAAAGGGGCAATTTTACGTTATTTATGCATTTGTTGTGCAAAAATTTCCAATGAAATGCACGCACTTTATTTGCAAACGTAAGTTTGTTAGCAAGTATCCAGCTATCTTGCCAATTAGGCACCTGCTTGAAGTCTCTTCGCCAATTCATCATACTGGCTGGTTGCAACAATTGACATAGCAAATTAAAGTTTGTACACATCTTTAGTTTTTAGTTTCTGTAGTTCTACCTTCTCTTTGTCAATTAAAATATATTCTACTTTATGTCTCAATCTTACAAAAAGTTTAAACTTAGAATTCCACAAAATTGCCTTTGCATCACTGCCAACTTTCTCTTCATGTTGTGGAATAGAGTTCCACGATTCTAATACATGCTGATAAAAAAAGGCAACCTTAACTGCAAAGGTTCTGATGAAATTACATCTCAGACAAAAAATATCTTAACATCGAAAAACCTGATAAAGGTTCCAATAAATGATCATCATACATCTTGTTGTTGTGGGCGGATACATTCTGAGTTCATATGCCCATTGAAAAAATACAAGTGTCAGAAAATCTGCAATACAGCCGATATTACAGAGCCAGTACTTCTAGGCATCGGCCGGTCCACACGGCTTGGTTAGGACGGCGTAGCATACTCCCAAAATATTCCTAGAAAGATAGTCGATTTAGGAGAACTCTTTAACATGGTGATCTCTCTCTCTCTTCAGACAGAATATCGTTGAAGAAGGCCATGATTTGTAAACTTGATTATCTTTTACACTTGATTATTTTTTATTTTTTACGTTTGAGTTTAAACTGAGCAAGCCCGGTGCGGCGGTTATAGGTTTTAAACTGGATGTATGAACTACATTTCTTTTTCACTGCATTCGTCCATTTCCGGCAATTTAGCCCAGAAAGTTATTATTTGTGATGTAAATGCGTTTGCGTTTGTCGAGAAAATAAGACCTTGCGTCGGCGGGAAGGGGCGAGGGAAATGGACACCATAATGGGTACCACATAAGTTAAAATATTTACCCATTCATATCAGGGATTCTTGCTTAAAATTATACCAGATGTCTCACAGAACAAAAATTGATAAAGGTTGATGACCCCGGATCACTCAGGGTCATCAAGGTTACAACTTCGAAGAATGTTGCTTCGCAGACGGAGAAGAGTGCCCGACGTCGTTTCAGTTAAATAAAAGGTTGAAACGAATAAATTACCATTCAATTCAATTCAATTCAATTCAATTCAATTCAATTCAATTCACAAAGACATGATACAAATCACATATCTGCATATATTATAGCAAGGGTGCCATCAATTTCTGCATATCGCGTAGCCTATAGGACCTGTCAAGCTTATTAGTCCCCACGGACACCGTCCGGGGGGACTTATAGGTTTGGTCATGTCCGTGCGTCCGTCTGTGCGTGCGTCCGTGCGTGCGTGCGTGCGTGCGTGCGTCCGTTCACGCAGATATCTCAGAGACGCCAGGAGCGATTTCGTTCAAACTTAGTACAAGGATAGTACCCTACCTCATACAGATGCACGTCTTTGTTTCACAGTGCGATCAAATTTGGCCGTGTTAGAGGACTTTTTAGTTTTCACCTCCATAGACTCCTATGTATAAGGCAGTCCATAGACTCCCATGTATAAGGCCAAGAAAAATAAAAATTTAGTTTCTCATCGTATTCATATTGCAAAAAGGACGGCTGACTCGCAGCGTGTTTGCAAGGTTATATCTGATTGGTCGATTGTCACTATTCACAGCAACTTAGGGAGTTTATTTGTATTATTTCATTATAACGGTACGATTCTGCCAACCAATTGGATAACAGCTTCGAAATCGCTGCGAGTCGGCCCAAAAAGGATGCAGTGACACAGTTTTTAGTCCCTACAGATAAAGTCCAAGGGGCTTATCGATTGGGTCATGTCCGTCCGTGAGTCCATCCGTTCACGCAGATATCTCAAACACTTTGACAAAATGTCACATGACCTTGGTGACCTTTGACCTCGAATATACATATTTGTCCATAACTCAGTAACCACAAGTGCTAAACCTTTCATATATGGTATGATGGGACACCCTATGACGCCACATATTGTACCTCATTAATTATGCACATATTTAATTTTGAGCGAGCCAATAGAGCTAGAGGTCTGATTTTTGGTATATAGGGATAACTTAGCAAAACAATTTTTTTGACAAAATGTCACGTGACCTTGGTGACCTTTGACCTCAAATATATATATTTGTACATAACTCAGTAACCACAAGTGCTACAGCCTTCATATTTGGTATGATCGGACACCTTATGACGTGCATATCTAATTTTGAGCGAGCCAATAGAGCCAGGGCTCTGATTTTCGGTATGAAGGGATAACTTAGCAATACAATTTTTTTGACAAAATGTCACGTGACCTTGGTGACCTTTGACCTCAAATATACATATTTGTTCATAACTCAGTAACCACAAGTGCTACACTCTTCATATTTGGTATGACGGGATATGACGCCACATATTGTACCTCATTAATTATGCACATATCTAATTTTGAGCGAGCCAATAGAGCTAGAGGTCTGATTTTTGGTATATAGGGATAACTTATCAAGACAATTTTTTTGACAAAATGTCACGTGACCTCGGTGACCTTTGACCTCAAATATACATATTTGTCCATAACTCAGGAACCACAAGTGCTACATCCTTCATATTTGGTATGATGGGACACCTTATGACGCCACATAGTGTACCTCATTAATTACGTGCATATCTAATTTTGAGCGAGCCAATAGAGCTAGATGTATTATTTTTGGTATATAGGGATAGACTATAGGATAGAAATTTTTTGACAAAATGTCATGTGACCTCGATAACCTTTTACCTAAAATACACGATTATGTCAATAAATAAGTAACCACAAGTGCTATGTCCTTTATATTTAGTAGGATGGGAGACCTTATGACAACATATGCTTTACCTCATTAATTATGCACATATATAATTGCGGGCAAGCCAATAGAGCTAGAGGTCTGAATTTAGGCATATATGGATTAATTAGCAATACAAATTTTTTCCAAAATGCCGCGTGACCTTGATGACCTTTGACCTTGATTATGCATATATATGCATAACTCAGTAACCACAAGTTCTTTACGATTCAATTTTGATAGGATAATAGACCTTAAGATGTCACATCTTGTACCTCATTTATTATGCGCATATGTTTTTCTTGGCTGGCCAATACAGCTAGAGGTCTGATCTTTTTTCCCGATTTAGAACCATAACTTAGACATGGCTCTTGTTTCAAATTGGGAACAATGACATAGACCTATGTGTCCATAAATCTGAACATATACACTCCAGTGATACTTCCTAATGACCACATTTCCCTGGCCCATCAAGACTAATACTCCTATTACAAGTGGGGACTATGTCATTGTCAATGACTTGTTACTCGAAAGTTCGATACGCGTAATGCCCATATCGGCCATAGTTTTGATTTTAGGAAAACTCAGCGACAAGGATGGGTAATACATATGATAAGAAAATAAGAAAAGATTGAAAGCTCCTCAAGTTGTCAAAATCTACACGACTTTATGATTTGCAGGTTAATTTTGGAAAGCACTGGCCTACTATCTATTTCGGGGATCTTTGGCGATATAGTCGATCTTCTTAGATGGATAGAAGGCTACCATGATTTTCCAGTTTGTATATCTTTGGCATTTGACCTCAAACATAGACAGTGGAGGGAGGGATGCCTCAACTAAGCAAGGAGGCTGGTTGTTGGTCTCAAAACTCGAGTATCAGAACTACTGTTCATGGGAACTATATTTATCGATTTTACTTGATTTTTAGTTCAGAAAAATTACTTTTCATGATCTACATGGGAAAAAGCCTTTGCCTTAGATTTCGGATGCCAATTTCACAGGGCCTAGCATCGGCGGAAAGAGAGGAGGTGAATGGATACCCTGGAGGTTTTCATACTATCAGTAACGCACACCTTAAAAAAACATTAAACAATTTATTTGACCATTTGTTAGGAATTTCAGTTCAAAAGGACAGAACAATCCATATCAAAACAAACAATCCAAAGTGTTCGATGAACCCGAGTCATCCCAAGTCACAAGGCTTGTAACTTCGCTCAACTCATATTTCTTGGCTGAGGGAAAAGCACTATGTACCTACGACATTTTAAAAAAGTTTTAGAACGAGTCAATTTAATCTTTTTATTTACGATTATTTTGATACAAATCACACGCCTCAATTAATGAAAGTAGGGGTCGCCTACACCAATTTTTTGCATATAGTGTATGCCTTTAGAGGCCCTCTCAGGAAGATTGTAACTTTGAGTTAATAATTCGATACCTCGACACGCCTGATACCCATGTCTCTTTGACTGTTTTTTTGACAAATCTGAGCAAGAAGGGTGGCCAATATACGGAGAGTAAATCAGATGAGATAGCGCCCTCAGGGTGTCCACATGACATGAAGAGGAGTTTCTTAAAAAAGCCCTCGATGACTGTATTTCGGAGAACTCTCGGGGGGGGGGGGCGTTAATACGCAGTCTGAATTATGAAAAGATGTTGGAAAGCTGCATTTATTAATATGATACGATGATAGTTCATATGTAATACTGGATGTGAAGACTGAAGAAGAAAACAACATCTTCATCCGATATATGAGTATTTATTTTTGATAAACGTGACCACACTGTACCTCAACAGATGATATGTTTAACCTTCCAGTCGACAAATCGATTAAACTTTCTTTGGATGTTAATTCGTGATGTAATTACGTCCGGATCAAATTATAATTTTGCATAATGAATAAGTTCGCCCTTGCATACACGGACTCGGAGGTTATCAAGTAACGATAAAACCTTAAATATTGGTAGAGTTTCTATCCCATAACATACAGTGTAGGCCTATTTTAAGAAAGCGTTTTTATACTTCAGGAAAACGGTGAAGAACTTAATCCCGAATTTATCAATACCTCTGGCTATCCAATGATATCCCTGACACAAATCAAGTGTGGTAAACTTGTAAAAGTTGATGACCTTTGGTGACCTTGCTTTCTCACATTCCTGGCCGCTAGGAGTGCGGGATCGACAGTGTGGGAAAAATCGATCCCACACTCTCAGAAACCGTCCCACACTCTGCAGTAAATATTACACAAGCTCTGATTGGATGACAAGCAGTCTGTTTTGTTCCACCCGCAAAATGTTATCCAATGACACGACGAGTAACACACGGACCAGAACTGCAAAGTAAGCAGGTCAAAGTACAGTGGCAGACGACAGAGTTGTCACAATTTTTGATAATATTGTACGTGTCCAATATGAATTTATCGCATTTTGTGGTCATGTGAGAAAAAGAATCTCACACACCAAGGACCTGGGATCAGATTTCTCACACTCGTTGGGGATATTTTGTCTCACACTCGCCTGCAGCTCGTGTGAGACAAAATATCCCCGACTCGTGTGAGAAATCTGATCCCAGGTCCTTGGGGGTGTGAGATTCTATTAATCCCATGATAACCCTGACACAAATCTAGTGTGGTAAGCTTGCAAAGGTTGATGACCTTAGATGACCTTGAGTAATCAACCTTCTATGAGGATTGTTTTTATGTACGGCTGGTACTTGAAATCACTAGCTGTGGATCCGATTTTATCAAATTGATCCCATATAATGGGTCATTGTCAAATTGTTGAAGTTGTCATATTGCGAGGCGGAAGAGTCCCATACAAAAATGTAAATCTGATTCAACGTTTTCATAGAATGTATCAGGGCTTAGATATCAAATTCGAAACTAGGTATAGCTTGTGAAAGTTTATTCTGTTTTACTGAGTATTAATGTGTGATTCAAAATGTGAAGAAAAGTAATTACGTGTTTTGTATGTTGATATCTGGAGCTTTATTAACAACTGTCAATCAAATTCTTCTCATAAAAAAACTTGCCTCGGAAACAGAACAATTTAACTGCAGCACTTTGGAATTTGAATGACGCTCCTTCAAATTACTCCAAAAAAATGGATGTCATCAAATATTCGTCCGGAAAATAAAGAATGAAAAGTATCGTCAACATTATCCTGATGGTTATCTTGGAACATTTATCGAACGATTGCTACACGCATCAAAGCCTCTTCACCAGGTGAAACCTGGAAATCCCAGTTATATTCAGAACGTGCCTGGTTACGTCAGACATCTCAGAGTCCAAGCATATTGCTTCTCTGTATTTAAATGATTTTCTGAACACAAAACTCTTTGGACAGTTTGTTTCTTATTGAACCAACAGTTATGAAATGCCACAATATAAATTGTATCTCGCGATGTTACTTCTGTCAACCCATAGAAGTAACGATGATCGAAGAACGTGTGGGTATATAGAAAACGTTCATAATTTTCGTTCAAACGAGAAATTGTTTTATTACTTCTGCCGTGTTTATCATAAATGTTCACTGGAATCTATGCACATATGCGCTCACTCATCGTTAGATCGTGTTCTTTCCAAATGACATACTGTTGTAAGCAAGATCATGACAGAAAGAATATACGAAACTGTTTTGTAAAAGAAAAATTACGAAAAGGTTTTAAAAAGCTACATGAATTACTCCAAGGCATACATTGATCGTGTTCAAGATTTTTTTTTTTCAAATGACAGAGAAAAAAAAGTAATTGTAGTATCATACCCTACTCTTCTTTCGCACTATACCTAGTATAGGAAAAGACAAATGTGTTTTTCAAAGAAAGGTGTTCAAATCGAAAACTACATCGATGATGCTAGAATGTTACGACTTAATAAGAAGCAAACAACGACTCTTGACCCGATATACGTATTTCGTTCTGATTCAACTGCCTACATCGTCATTTATCAGATGATGTGTTTAATCTTCCAATCGACGCATCAATTGAACTTGATTATTCCGTCATTAAATTCGTGGTGAAGTTTAAGTCAGAGTAAAAACTACCATAGTGATATAACTGAAAGAGTTAGCCCTTGCAAACATCAAAGTAAATTACGAAAAAACTTTAAATATTAGTTCTATCCAACATATCTACCTGAAAACAAAGGCCAATATTAAATATATATTACAGTAACTATGCTTTAGGTACACCTTAGTTAGCAATAAAATAACGGCCCTCTAGAGAAACAACCCGAATGTGTCAAAATTCCTTGTCGGCCATGGCTCAAATCAACTGTGGCAAGATTGTTAAGGTTGGTGACCTTGGGTATTAAACCTTCTGTAAGGATTGTTTATATTCAGCTTGAAACCCCAAGCTACGGCTCTAATTTTGTTAACATTGAACCCCTATAATTGGTGGATATAGGTGTTGTCAAAATGGGCAGAGCAGTAGAAAATGAAAAAAAAAGTCACGAATTGTTTTCGTTCCGTCTTATACGGAGTTGATGATAGAGAACCCCCTTCAGTAACGTTTCCTATCTTTCGCAATGTTGACCAACCAACCCATAAAATCCCTGATAAGTCGACGGATCGGCATAATTAGTTGTGGTGAATAATTAATTACAAGATGTTTATATGCGAGATAAACGTCCTTGTAATGGTGAAAAAATGAATAAAGAGTCGTGAGGCTGGTCAAGGTCATTTATTTCATGTACTCCGATCAATCAGATCATGAAGAAAAGGAAAGGCACTGATAGAGAAAACAGAAAAACTCAGTACACAGTACACCTGTGGTCTGAAACAACTTTTCGAAGGATTTAATAACTAAAATTAAAGAAAACAATGAAAATGGCAACTAATACTGCCAAAGTCCTCTAAAGACACCAACTGCTTTGTTTATTTTCATTGGTTGGGACCGTTCGAAGGTGAGCGTTATAAACCAAACCGTAGGTATCCATTTACCTCCGGCGAAACCATACAGACTAAGTTATGTACAGCGGGGATTTATGGCGGCGGTAACCTAACGCTGGCTTTCCGTACCGTTCAGTCATCACTAAACGACCCATGCTAAATACACGATATATCTAAACGAATTTAAGGTAGTAGGCTCCTCGAAAGTGAAACACCTAAACTTTTGCTCAAACTTTCTTCAAGGAATATTTCAACCAAACCTCTTTTAAAATCAAGAATAAAAATCAGACGTCACCATGCAAATGTTGGTGCAAGAGTTTCTATTTTCGAAACGTTTTCTGACGCTAACAGCTTTAGTGAATAAACCTCTATAAGTGGTAGATCAGAAAAGAATTGTAAAAGTTTGGAAGTCCGAATATCTGTCCCCAGGCATATTCTACCTTAACAGCAAAAATGCCGAATTTTACAAGACTTTCGGGTATTATTTGGCTCCTGTTGAATATATATTACACCGATTTTCCTCATTTCCAAACCGAGTCACTTTTAATGTTGTAATCGTCATGCCATGGAAAATACGATGAGTTTGAATTGTGATAATTTTGATATTATGACAGGTTTATTTAAGGTAGTATGTGCCTCGAAAGTGATAGACTTAAACCTTTGCTCAAAATTCCCTAAGGAAATATTTCAACCATGGTCTTTCAAAATCAAGAATAAAAATTGGGGGTCACTGTGCAAATTTTGGTACTACCCAAATAAATTGCCAGGTATTTACCGATATCTGAAATTCACGATGCTGTCATTCATGTGTTAACTCTACTGAGACAAATACAATTTTCGCCTAAGACAGTGAAGAGTTTCACTACGGCAAGAACTTTAAAAAACAGTGTCAATGACACTGTGCTCCATTTTACAGAAGTACTAGTACTCAGTACCAGTACACACATAACTTTGCATTCCTAAAGAATGGTCAAGGCCTACGTGACTAAGAAAAATCCAGAGCAAATCAATCTTATACCCAAGAAGATACAAAACGCTTCGCCTCATAATGACCTGGGGCAGTATTTGAAAGTAATGGGATAAATAGTTTCTGCGAAGAAGATTTTTCGGCCGAAAATGGCAAATGTTGCCCTAAAAATACAACATATGTATATGGTCATTCCTACAGGAACCTGTAAACCAAATTTTGAAGCAATTTGACCATTAGTTTCAAAGAAGAAGATTTTTTGACAAAAATGGCAAAAATATGGAAAACAGCCAATATTGACATAAAACCAATACCGCTAAAAAGCTAAGTATGAAATGATAATAGTGGTTCCTGAGTTCTTGACATGGTGCGACCTTAGGAAGACAAGGTGAAATTATGATGAGATTTTCATATCATTAATATTTTGGCAATTTTTTCCATATTTGGTCAAAAAAATTCTTATCTGAAACGTGTCATCCTATAAGCTATGAGTTTGGTGTGCAGGTTCCTAAGGGTGTCCTAGGGGTCATTTGGTGAAATGCATATTTGTATCCTGATATGTAATGAGCAAATGTCCAAAACATAACTTTTTGCCGGACTGAATTTCCCGAATTTGAAAGTTTTTGCATACGATTCTGTCACAATTCTTTCCTAAATATACAGACTACTGTTCGTGTTTCATTTATCGATAACGATGCTAGTGGAGCCTTATAAACCGATTCGTTGAAGGATACGGCGAAACCCTAGACAAAGTTATAAGCAGGGCATATTTATAGAGTTGGTCACCTGACCTCGGGCTTGCCATTCACCAACTTTCAAAGCCGTACCTACGTATCGCAAAACTACCTAAACACACATAATCTCTAAACAAAATCAATCGCAGAAACCCATCACCATTACCTGACTTTCGCTTGTTGTTTGGCTCAAGGTTCAATGCATATTCCGTCGATTTTCCTTGCCACACAGTTTCACTTCAAAGTGTCCGTCACACCTTGCAGTACAAACAATGCGACCTTTGATAATTTTCATATCCCGCCTCGAGTTCAACATGCACGCCAGTGTCTATGGATCAATCACGGAGCCAATCATTACAATAATTTACGATCAGATCGTACCCACTTAGAAATCCTTGCGTTAAACTTTTAACTCCAGAGAACTTGTAAGGTCAATGACGCTAAGTGACCCCATACCAATCGAAAGTGCAGACAATTGTTTAATTGTTGCTTGTTTTGTCTTGTTTTGTTTTATGTTTTGTTTTTTTTTGCGATCTCTATACTTCTTTTTTAATGCACTTGAAAGTTTGTGAAGATTAGTTCACTGGCAGGTGGAGTGCAATAGTAGTACCCGAGTTTGATTTTTCCTACATACAGCCATGCCAAGTGTTTAACTTTAGATTGAAATGTGAAAGATACGTGATAAAAACAGCTTTTCGCTCCCCGGGATGTGTAAAGTGAGGTGAGGAGTTAGCTTCAAAAACTGCTGTGCCATCGAATGAAGCATAGTCGAGCGTGTGGGGGCTTTTTTGGCACCAAACCAAAACAAGCTCCGCCGGAGAGCCAAAAGTTCCCAAGTAGGCCAAAGTTTCCAAGTATTTTTCTCTTAAAATTTGAAGTTCAAGCTTAAAATCAAGCGTAATAAAAGAAGTTCAAGTTTCAAATCAAGCATATATCTAACCTTTTGCTAACATATAGTCGCCTGGCAGATCAATTTTGGAGTAAAAGCCTCCAGATACAGGTAAACTTTAAGGTAGTGTGCGCCTCAATGAAATACTTCAACTCTTTCTCAAGCTTTCCTCAAGGAATATTTCATATATACTCTTTGAAAATCAAGAATTAAATCAAGAATTAAAATTGGGGGTCACCGTACAAATTTTGGTTCTATAGAAACAAATTATCGAAAACTTTCCCGATACTTTAACTTCAAACAGGCAGCCAACTCTGTGTTAACTCGAAAGAGAAAAATAAATTTTCGATTAAAACAAAGACGCTGAAAAGTTTTTATACAGCAAGAGCTTTAAAATTAACCCCAACCCCACACAAGTGGTACATCAGAAAGAATTGAAAAACCTTATTTTTAATCTTTTCTCATTTTATTGCCATTATATTCATATTTTACAGAGAAAAGGGATCCTCAAAAGGAGAAATTACATTAAATTGATTATGCTGACTAGCATGTGGATTCTTCAATTTTTCTATTTTGTACCGTTGAATAAATTCATTTTTTCAAAATAATCTTTACAGAACAGATTCTAATTCATATTTTCCAGTTCTAATGTGGAAAATTTAACACGCTTAATCTGATTTTTCTTCTAAAATAGTAAACTTTATTGAAAAAGTCAACAAGAACTGTACTTCATGGAACACTTCTAGCAACAAAAGTCGTGGCAATGTAAACTTGTCAACAAGGACTCCACTGAACACATACACTTCAGCTACACACGTCGTGGCAATTGCACGAGTTAACAAGAGCTCTGCTTCACTGAACACATACACTAGAGCATCATATGTCGTGGGATTGTACATAACTCAACAACAGTTGCACTTCATATAACACTTCAGCTGCACATGTCGTGGCAGTGTACAATGGTCAACAAAACCTGTACTTCACTGAACACATTCACCTAAGCTACAAACGTCGTGGCAATAACACAGTCACCAAGAGCTCTGCTTCTGAACACATTCACTACAGCTACATATGTCGTGGGACTGTACATTACTCAACAACAGTTGCACTTCATTGATCACTTCAGCTACACATGTCGTGGCAGTGTACACTGGTCAACAAGACCTGTACTTTACTGAACACATTCACCCAAGCTACAAACGTAGTGGGAGTTACTAGAGTCATCAAGAGCTCTACTTTACTGAACACATACACTACAGCTACAGATGTCGTGGGATTGTACATTACTCAACAATAGTTGCACTTCGTATAACAGTTCTGCTACAAATGTCCTGACAGTGTTTACTAGTGAACATGAGCTGTTCTTCACTGAACATATGCACTTCAGCTACAAACGTCGTGGCAATGTACACTAGTCAACAAAAGCTGTATTTCATTGAACCTGTTGCTATAAATGTTGTGGCAGCGTAAACTAGTCACGAAGAGCACTACTTCACTGAACACATGCACCACGGCTACAAATGTTATGGTAATTACAAGAGTCATCAAGAGCTCTGCTTCACTGAACACACGGACTACAGCTACATGTGTCGTGGGATTGTACATTTCTCAACAACAGTTGCACTTCATTGATCACTTCAGCTACAAATGTCCTGGCAGTGTACACTAGTTAACAAAAGCTGTACTTCATTGAACACCACAGCTATGAATGTACCGGCAATGTACACTAGGCAACAAGAGCGGTACTTCAATGCACGCTTCAGATACAAATGTCGTGGCAATGTACGGTACACTTTATTGATATCCATCACTTTGAAGATTCTGAAATAAAAATTTGAAGGGAATTAGCACCTTTAACATATTACATTAGAAGTACATCTATCTTTATCAAGTCATTGACAATGACACAGTCCCCGCATGTTAATTGGTACTTTAATTACAAGTCCTCCGGGAGAAAGTAGTCCTCTTCATTAATTAGGTATGTGATTAAAAATACTGCATACAGATGGGGCTTAATGGCCAAAAATGAGTTCCATGGTGGTGAAAACATAAAACCAATGTGAGCCGTCATACTAATTACAAAAGGTCATTAAAATGAATCAATTAGTTCTTAATCGACAGGATGCTGCCAAACATTTTTGCATCCTATCCTAACACTGACAGATTATCACCGGTACCATATTTAATAGGGTTTGATGGATTACTTTGGACATTCACCCTAAAAACAAAAATCCATTATGTAAATACAAACTAACGATTAATCTATAAATGATACCACTAAGTGTCATTGATTTGCATTTACAACACTACCGGTATGAGATTAAAATCTGTACAAGTTTTATCAAATTTAATGCAGTATTTGTGGATATATCACTGTAATTAGGAAAGTTTATTACGTATGCAATTACAAATTAGGCCAAAGTAATTAAATTCTTTGTTTTGCGTCCACTCTAAATGGGAAAAGGTACGCGTCTAAGCGGCTGAAAAACACACACAAGGAAATTAACACAATGTAATTTGATTGCAGCAAATAAAAATTGTAACAAATTTCAGTTCAGAGAAGCTAAGCGGTCATGTCCTAAAATTTCCTATTCAAATACATTGTGTGTTTTTCA
Organism: Ptychodera flava; assembly: GCF_041260155.1. Taxonomy (NCBI): domain Eukaryota; kingdom Metazoa; phylum Hemichordata; class Enteropneusta; family Ptychoderidae; genus Ptychodera; species Ptychodera flava. The sequence goes on along the minus strand of NC_091932.1, from coordinate 45,993,473 downwards.
TGAAAACCTTAAAAACCTACATGGGTGGGGACGCAAAACAAAGAATTTAATTACTTTGGCCTTAATTAACTTGACACTGATAAATGTCTTTTTCACTATTAAAACAATGTGAGCTTAACATCTGTACCAAGTTTCATGATATTTGATGCAGCATGTCTTGACATATCAGACTAATTACGAAAATTCAATAATTGACATGATACTGCTACATGCTGTTAAACAACTTGATGTGCATATATGACATAGGTCAATGTCCTTGTGCCAACTTTGAATGATACTGGGGCAATATGTCAGAGTTATAGCTCTGTACGTGAAAAAATTGTAACAAAATGGCCACCAGGCAGCCATTATATTGCATTGGATTGTGAAACCAATGGACATGCATATTTATGACATGATAGGTCAATGTCCTTGTACCAACTTTGAAAAACATCAGTTAATACATATCCAAGTTGTGGCTCAGGACATGACAAAATCATAATTAAATGGCCACAAGGCAGCCATATTGCATCAGATTGTGAAACCAATTGACAAGCATATGTATGACATAGGTCAATGTCCTTGTACCAATTTTGAATAAAGTTGGTTGAGATGTGCCCGAGTTGTGGCTCCATGCATGAAAAATCGTAACAAAATGGCCGCCGTGCGGCCATATTGTAATCATATCGTGAAACAAATTGATGTGCATATGTATGATATAGGTCAATGTCCTTGTACCAACTTTGAATAAAATCGAAAAAACTTTGAATATTAGTACAGTTTTCTATCCAACATATATACCTGAAAACAAAGGCCAATATTAAAGATATATTACTCTGCTTTAGCGATAAAATAACGGCCGACTAGACAAACAATCCAAATGTGTCAAAATTCCTTGTCGGCCATGATATTCCTTTTAAGGTTGGTGACCCTGGTTAGTAAACCTTCTGTAAGGATCGTTTTTATACGGCTTGAAACCTCAAGCTACGGCTCTAATTTTGTCAAAATTAAACCCCTATAATTGGTGGATATAGGTGTTGTCAAAATGGGCAGAGCAGTAGAAAATGAAAAACCAGTCAAGAATTGTTTTCGTTCCATTTTATATGAAGTTAAAGATAGAGAACCCCTTTTAGTAACTTTTCATATCTTTCGCAATGCTGATTGACCCATAGGGCAAAAAAATGTTTCTGGTCAACGTGCGCGTCACTTGAACAACAGGGCGTCATTTTTTTCCTGTTTGTGGCCGGCAAACTACATACTGATTGCTATGACACCAAACCAAAACGGCTGAAGAGAAAGAGAAAATTCTTAGGGGCGCATGATCATTGACTGCATGAACAGTATATATATGTGACTGTATTGATAAAACTATAAAACTGACCCTCCTCCCTCCCTTGAGGGGGGGGGGGAATTCGCGTCGCCGCACCATTTTTTAAAGAAAGACCTGATCAGAAAAATTTCCTTTTTTTTGGCCTAAAATCCCTGATAAGCTAAGTCCATGGATCAGCATAATTAGTTGTGTTGACTAATTAGTTACAAGATGTGTATATGAGAGATAAACGTCCTTGTAATGGGTTGTAAAATGAATAAAGAGTAAAGAGGCTAGGTTAGGCTATATAATAATTTATTTTATTTACTTCGATCAGTCAGAGCATGAAGAAAATGAAAGGAACTGATAAGGAAAACAGCGAGAAAAAGTCAGTACGTCTTGACCGCCTGTGGTCTGAAACAAGTTTTCGACGGATTTAATAACTAAAATTTAAAAAAAGAACAATGAAAATGGCAACTAATACTGCCAAAGTCATCTAAAGACAACAACTACTTTATTTATTTTCATCGGTTGGGACCGTTTGAAGATGATCGTTATAAATCAAACCGTAAGTATCCATTTACCTCCGGCCAAACCCTAGACTAAGCAGGGATTTCATGGCGGCGGTAACCTAACGCTGGCTTTCCGTACCGTTCAGTCATCACTAAACAACCCATGATAAAATACACGATATATCTAATCAAACTTAAGGTAGTAGGCTCCTCGAAAGTGAAAGACTTAAACTTTTGCTCAAACTTTCTTCGAGGAATATTTCAACCAAATCTCTTTTAAAATGAAGAATAAAAATCGGACGTCACTATGCAAATGTTGGTACCAGAGTTTCTATTTTCAAAACGTTTTCTGACGCTAACAGCTTTAATGAATGAACCTCCAAAAGTGGTAGATCAGAAAAGAATTGTAAAAGTTTTGGAGTCCAAATATCTGTCCCGAGGCATATTCTACATTAACAGCAGAAATGCCGAATTTTACAAGACTTTCGGGATTTATTTGGCTCCCTTTCAATATAAATTACACCGATTTTCCTCATTTCCAAACCGAGTCACTTTTAATGTAGTAATCATCATGCCATGGAAAATACGATGAGTTTGAATTGTGATAATGTTGATATTATGACAGGTTTATTTAAGGTAGTATGTGCCTCGAAAGTGAAAGACTTAAACCTTTGCTCAAAATTCCCTAAGGAAATATTTCAATCATGGTCTTTCAAATCAAGAATAAAAATTGGGGGTCACTGTGCAAATTTTGGTACTACCCAAATAAATTGCCAGACATTTACCGATATCTGAAATTCACGATGCTGCCATCCATGTGTTAACTCTACTGGGACAAAAAAAAATTTCGCCTAAGACAGTGAAGAGTTTTACTACGGCAAGAGCTTTAAAAAACAGTGTCAATGACACTGTGCTCCATTTTACAGAAAGACTAGTACTCAGTACCAGTACACACGTAACTTTGCATTCCTAAAGAATGGTCAGGGCCCACGTGACTAAGAAAAATCCACACCAAATCAATCTTATACCCCAAAAGATACGAAACGCTACGTCTCATAATGACCTGGGGCAGTATTTGAAAGTAATTGGATAAATAGTTTCTGAGAAGAAGATTTTTCGGCCAAAAATTGCAAATGTTAACCAAAAAATACAAAATATGTATATGGTCATTCCTACAGGAACCTGTAAACCAAATGTTGAAGCAATTGGACCATTGGTTTCAAAGAAGAAGATTTTTTGACAAAAATGGAAAAAATATGGAAAACAGCCAATATTGACATAAAACCATGATGAGATTTTCATATCATTAATGTTTTGGCAATTCTTTCTATATTTGGTCAAAAAAATTCTTATCTGAAACGTGTCATCCTTTAAGCTTTGACTTTGGTGTGCAGGTTCCTAAGGGTGTCCTAGGGTTGTCCTAGGGGTCATTTGGTGAAATGCATATTTGTATCCTGATATGTAATGAGCAAATGTCCAAAACACAACTTTTTGGCGGACTGAATTTCCCGAATTTGAAAGTTTTTGCAACCGATTCTGTCACAATTCTTTCCTAAATATACCAACTACTGTTTGTGTTTCATTTATCGATAAATATGCTAGTTGAGCCTTATAAACCGATTCGTTGAAGGATGCGGCGAAACCCTAGACAAAATTATAAGCAGCGCATGTGCATAGAGTTGGTCACGTGACCTCGGGCTTGCCATTCACCCACTTTCAAAGCCGTACCTACGTATCGCAAAACTACCTAAACACACATAATCTCTGAACAAAATCAACCCATTACCTTTACCTGAATTTCGCTTGTTGTTTGGCTCAAGGTTCAATGCATATTCCGTCGATTTTCCTTGCCACACAGTTTCACTTCAAAGTGTCCGTCACACCTTGGAGTACAAACAATGCAACCTTTGATAATTTTCATATCCCGCGTCGAGTTCAACATGCACGCCAGTGTGTATGGATCAATCACGGAGCCAATAATTACAATAATTTACAATCAGATCGTACCCACTTAGAAATCCTTGCGTTGAACTTTTAACTCCAAAGAACTTGTAAGGTCAATGACGCTAAGACCCCATAGTACCAATCGAAAGTGCAGACAATTGTTTAATTGTTGCTTGTTTTGTCTTGTTTTGTTTTATCTGTTTGTTTTTTTATCTGTATCTATTTTTTTGCGATCTCTATACTTCTTTTTTAATGCCACTTGAAAGTTTGTGTAAATTAGTTCACTGGCAAGCGGAGTGGAATAGTAGTACCCGAGTTTGATTTTCCCTACGTGCAGTCATGCTAAGTGTTTAACTTTAGATTGAAATGTGAAAGATAAACAGCTTTTCACTCCCAGGGATGTGTAAAGTGAGGTAAGGAGTTAGCTTCAAAAACTGCTGTCCCATCGAATGAAGCATAGTCGAGCGTGTGGGGGCTTTTTTTGGCACCAAACCAAAACAAGCTCCGCCGGAGAGCCAAAAGTTCCCAAGTAGGCCAAAGTTTCCAAGTATTTTTCTCTTAAAATTTGAAGTTCAAGCTTAAAATCAAGCGTAATTAAAGAAGTTCAAGTTTCAAATCAAGCATATTTAACCTTTGCAGGTCAAATTTGGAGTAAAAGCCTCCAGATGTAGGTAAATTTTAAGGTAGTGTGCGCCTCAATGAAATACTTCAACTCTTTCTCAAACATTCCTCAAGGAATATTTCATATATACTCTTTGAAAATCAAGAATTAAATCAAGAATTAAAATTTATGGTCACCATACAAATTTTGGTTCTATAGAAACAAATTATCGAAAACTTTCCCGATACTTTAACTTCAAACTGGCAGCAAACTCTACGCCAACTCAAAGGAGAAAAAGTAAATTTTCGATTTTCAAAAAACAAAGATGCTGAAAAGTTTTTATACAGCAAGAGCTTTAAAATTAACCCCCAACCCAACACAATGGTACATCAGAATTCCCAAGGCTCATTCTATCTTAAAACGATCAAAAAAACTCAGAGTGTAACATGGTTTCTACTAAACTGTCGGGAATTCTTTGCGGGGACGCTTGTAAATCCCCAACTACTATTCATTTCGGAAAACCACCGCTTTGCCGTCTATCTCCTCAGATTAACATCGATTAAAGTGGATTTTAATTTTTCCAAGTGGAAACGGACGAAATCTCAGCTCAAACTAAAGCATGTATGGCGTGTGTAGAACTCAAAACCCGAATATCAAACTCCTTTCTTTTTCCACCATCGTCGTATATTTCATGCGATTTCCAGCTCAGAAAGGTTTCTTTTTCTTACTGATATGCGAGTCGGCTGTAAAATTGCAAATGTCGGATTAATATCATTAGGTCGTCGTCGTCGGGCGGGCGGGGGGAGTGGTATTTACACTGAAGAGGTTATCAGACGGTTAGGAAGGACACGAAATAGATCTGTTGACCATTGGGAATTTTGGTCAGTTCATATTAGATATCTCACGAGCCAAAATAGTCTGAAAAGGTTGATGACCTCAGTTCAACCCGGGTCATCAAGCTCACAACTTGGCGGAAAGAGACAGACAGAGAGACAGAGAGAGCCCGACGTTCTTTCAATGACTTTATTCCAACGATCCGTATTACGCACCAAAACATTGATTTTCTGATCGCTATATTAGTAAGCGATGATTTCACGGTGTACACAGGGCGTGCACGGGAGGGCTTTTTGAAGTCCGTAGACCGTTTTACATCATAAAACTCAACGAGGTTACAATATGTTACTATGACGACCTCAAATATAGTCATGGTCTACTTGAGAAATGTGCGTTTTTACCGGTTATATCCACGCGGATGTAAACGGAAAACTTTATAAGAAACTATCTATCCTCCATGAAAATAGTACCGTTATAGTAAAATGCAAGCGAATATGTAATTAGCAAAAGTCCAAAACATAACTTTTTGGCGGACTGAATTTCCCGAATTTGAAAATTTTGGCGACCGATTCTGTGACAATTCATTTCTAAATATACCACTGCTGTTCGTGTTTCATTTATCGCTAAAGCTGCTTATAAACTGATTTATAAGGCTGCGGCGAAACCCAAGACAAAGTTATGAACAGCGGATATGTATGGCGTTGATCACGTGACCATGGGCTTTCAATTCACTTACTTTTAACGGTACCATACGTGTCGAAAAACGGCCTAAAGACACGTCATATCTGAACAAAATCAACAACAGAAATCCCCGAACTTTACCTTACTTTCGCCCGTTGTTTGGCTCAAGGTCGATGGCATATTCTGTCGATTTTCCTCGTTGCTACAAAGTTTCCGTCACGTCTCGCAGTACAGATCAAGGAAACCTTTGATAATTTTATATCCCGCATCCATTTCAACAGACACCTCAGTTTCTATAGACCAATCATGGAGTCAATCATTACAGTCATTTAGAATTGGTTCATACCCCCTTAGAAATCCTTGACTTTACAGGAGGTAAAACAAGTCAATTATTTTCTCATTCGTCAAAATTTTCGTACAAATCAGAAGTCTACATTTTTGAGACAAAGACCATTGACACTCAATTTTTGCATATGGTGAATGCCTACGGAAAACTGACGGTATATAATTCCCCGCTACCATCGTAATTATTCGATGGATGTAATGTCCATGTCGACTTTAGGTTTGACTTAATAAAATCCTAATCGGGTTAGAAATAATATACGGTGCGGAAATCCGATGAAGTAGAGCCTTTGACTTTACACCGTATTTCCCAAAACAGAAAAGCATGGCATGCGTTGGATTTTTTATTCAAGTGAACTTGTAAGGTGAATGACGCTACGTGACCGTATGTTAATCCCAGGTGCAGACATTCGTTTGTTTGTTGCTTGTTTTGTTTTTCTGGTTTATTTGGCGCTCTCTAAACTTGTTTTAACGTCATTTGAAAGTTTGTGGAGATTAGTTCACTGACAAGAAATCATGGCCATCTTTAGGCGATATTTTGTCTCAGGAGAGAGACGGCATCGCAGAAAAGTTAACCGAAAAATGTAAGTCTTGTAGGGATTTACAAGGCCCTCCCAAATTTCAGAAACAGGTGGATTCGGACGACTAGAGGGTGATAATCTTATCTTATTTCTTCACGTTACAATAATCATTCTTTTCGCCGCTCAAATCAAGGCTCAAGATGACATGGACATTACGCATGTCAAGGTACCAAAGTTATCAGCTCAAGGCTACAATCGTAGAGAGGTGGGAAATATACAGACAGGTCCATAGAGGCGTACACGATATGCAAATAACTTTGTGCATGAAAAGATATTTGACTTGTTTCACAAAAGTAATTGAAAATCTATCTTTTTGGACCTTTGGTTTCGTAAGATGTTTTTATAATTTCGACAACGATTCCCTGATAATTGGTCATGTGATGTGTAAATGTTCTAAATAGCGGTAACCAACCCTGTGAAACTTTTTGGATATCCGCCCTCCTCTAGCACTCTGCCGATGCCAGGCTTGTGAGCTCGATGTTTGCAACATTTTGGAAAGGCTGGCTCAATAATATGGGCCATAATGCACATAATGCAAACTTTATGAATTCTGTATGTTTTCATCCTACATAAAACATGTATTATGAACTCAGACCATGTATTGCCGACAACAGTAGGATAGATTAATAATATGATTTGATGACTCCAAGTTGATAATTACCCGCTACAAAAATCTCAATCTATCCAGACTTTTTGTACACAAAAAGTCTGATTTGCTGTCAATTCTATTTGTCAACAGACACATTACACACTGTTAGCACCAAATGACAACCAAAAATATCCGTGGCACATTTCGACCAGCCAATAAACCAATTTTCACCTTCAAAAACGAAAATCTAAATGATGCTAATTTTCAATTTTCAAATGGTTTAATCATCTTGATTATTAACAATTAGGGCTATTTTTAAATTTAAAATCTTTGGTCTGAGATTGATATATAGGAAACAGGTGTATCTTTGTGGGTAATCAGAGCATTCTGCATGATAGTGAACAAATCTCATGAAAGATTTGACCAACATTTGAAAATATTTGGAACTTAAAACTGTTTTTACGTGTCTTTCACATCTTAAGCTCAAGATAAACAAGAATGTTTGCAGACTGAAAGTCTCTAATTCATGTACTTCTTTTCTATAAGGAAATCTTCGTTAGCATCCAAAAATACTCAGGATGACAGTGATGAACAGATATCAAGAATGGCTACACCGACATTGGAACAGATTAGAAAGACCAAAAACGAAGGTAAAATGAAAAACAATTGTCTCCGCTTTGCGTTGACATTTGGAATAGAAGTACATGTATATCACGCATGCCATGGTTTGCGGTCTATGGTTCCCACTATCAAATTTGGTGAAAATATTGAGCTGATGACCCATTGGTTTAGTGGCTAAATTTCTTCTTTCAATAGCACTGTTTGTTTTATGTTGTATTGAAATCTGCGGCTGTATGGTCGGAAAAGTTAAATGCTGAGGTAAACTGTCAGCTGAGTCTACAAGTTTATTTATTTAAATTTCAAGGTGAAAACGGCAAGAGTCAGCTATACTCATTGGTAGCTCATATGGCACTTTTGACATTGGGCCAAAGAGCGCCCTCATTTGTACGGCTGTTTGAAGGCTCTCCTAGGAAAACTGTAACATTTTCTGACATTCACTCCTGACTTCACTGTACACTTTCATTCCAGCATAAAACTGTTTTATCACGTATATTTCACATCTAGAGCACGAGATAAACAAACATAATGGCTGCAGGTCGAAAAACTCGAAGTCGGTTACTACTTTCCTCATCACGTATATCTCCTTATCACGTTACACGGATTTGTAATGTTATATCTATTTATTAAAAGTGTCATGTGCGGCCTCAAACAGCTTGGTTGCCACACCATATATAGATATGAATAGCTCAGCACAAATGAAATTTAAGTATAAGATGCTTCTCATCTCATTGAGATTGCACGGCAAACATAGGATGCCAGTTTCTGTACATCAAATGAAACAAATACACAGCACAAATTTCTGGCTTTAGAGAATAACTGATTCCTAATAACATTGTAAAGTGTACAGTCAAAAATAAAATGGAGCTCATCTTCAACTACATTTGAACAAAAATCACACACTCTTTCCTCTTTAGGCTCATTAATTTGTGAAACATCCATTTTCAATTTTCAGAGGTAAAATACAAACTTTTTTTGCGCTAAAAGTGATCTTTTTTTATCTATTTCTCCAGTCCATATTCCGTCTTAAACATCAAATGTTTGCAATTTTGGCTTTGCACTTAGTTGGGATGCCCAGTTACTAAGTTACTTTTTTAAAGCATTTTAATTTTAATGACAACAATACTACAAGCCTCTAAATTGCTAATTTTTTTCTGCAAATCAATTTCTGAAGATATCTCCAGCCATGTCTTTGGATTTTAAACTGATATCCCACGCAAAAACTTGCTTAATCATTCTGTTATCAGACACTAACCTATTCCACAATCTTTCCATATTTGACTTATTCCTTAATAGGCAGGAGTTCCAGCCCATATCTCCATTCACTGCAAGTACAGGGTAGGGGGAGGCAAATTTCAGCTTAAATGTGCAGAGCACCCCTGTATGAAAATATTTTCAGTACCAACCTTTGCCCAAACCCACCCCATTTTTTTTATTTAGGACGTGATATGTTCATGGAAAGTACCACTAAATATAAATATGAAATACAATAATCATTGACTTTGCTTTCTGCTTCAGAATGAAAAAGATTCTACTATGGTGATAGCAAATTCCATGTTGTAGGCAATGAGTTGTGTAGGATTAATATCTGGTATTTCAACTTTGAAAAGAAAAAAGAAATGTACTTGTTATCTAAACAAAAGTCAACAAGAGCTGCAGATTCTAATCTGAAAATTAAAGTCTAAATTAAACTAATTAAATTAAATTAATGAGGTTAAAGCCCCCACTCAATTATCGGATTTATCTAATGTAAATATTATTTACTTGATAAAATATTCAATAGAAAACAAAAGAATGACAAACTGTTAATGGGCTGTTGACACATTCGCTAATGCGAGAACCTGGGATTGAGAAGGGCGCCTTTAAGAAAATTGAAATCTTCACAAGGTATCTAGCTTCTTCTTGTGACCACAGCAGTTGTGTGATATCTTTACTTACTACTAGTATCTCTGGTGCAGTTTTACTGCTCTGATAGTCTGTGACAATAGTGCTGCAAGTTCAAGACCTCCAGCACCCCTCTTTTGGTTTTAACTTATATATATGAAACGTCTTTTGATAAATATCTGCTATGATAAATATTCAGACTAAGGAGCCCAACAAAAATCTGTGCTAATGGAAAGGTATGTTTCTCAAGTCACTGGGGACCCATGGAGGCCATCCTTTTTTCTTTGGTGATGGAGGTCACCATATGTTTGAAATGCTCAAACTGGGGAGGGGGGATGTCAGTGTTTTTTTGAACCAAGAAGCAGGCTTATAATGGCTGCAGTGGTGCATTGTGGGAAGAAACCTGCCATTGCATCAACAAACTGTCAACCAAAACAGAAACCATGTCTGTATAATATTATACTTAATCTGTGTGAATATCATAACATTGCTGATCATTATCCACGTATAAGACATCATAAATGTTCTTTGTCATTTTCATACTTTGTCCAATGTACTGATTCCAAACTATCAACAACCAGTACTCTGGTTGTGAGGGACACTTTTGTGTGTCCACTTAATGTCATTGTTATGGACACTTTTGTCTGTCCATTTAATGTCATTGTTATGGACACTTTTGTCTGTCCACTTAATGTCGTTGTTATGGACACTTTTGTCAGTCCACTTAATGTCATTGTTATGGAGCAGTAATTTAATAAATCTAAATATAGTTATGATTGAATCTGAGGTGCACATACTGCATCAGATATCCTCACAATATACAGAATGTTATGGCTCTTGATGGTACTGATAGCATGGGCAACCCTTTTTTAGAAATTATCAAAGTGTTATTGAACCAGTTTTTGCCAGCAGTCTTCAAAATTTGCACTTTACAAAGTTTACATAATGTATGTGTACATAGAAGACCTGATGTATTATAACTTGATATGCAATATGGTCTACATGATCACAGGCATACTATGCAACCTGGTGACTGTGGTTGCAATAGAGATTTAATTGGATTTCTCTGCTTTGCTAATTTTACAAAAGTGACATCCCTCTGCTTTGCTGTTGACATCATGAGGGGATTGGCCGGCACAAACCATGTATCTAGGCTACTGCCCTAAACGCGGAACATTTCCGCATTACCGAATTAATGGCTTATGACTCCCCAGAGAGTAAATAAACTACCGATCAAGTAGAACAAAAGACCACAATGCTTGTGAATATGACACCAGCCGTGATATTTGTAGAGCAATCACCGATCTACAGTCAGTTCACACCTCAAGTAAGGTATCTTTTCATATGGAAATTGTTTCGAACCTACAGCGTTTTTGCTTGGGAATCTTGGCATGATGGATATTTGTGAAAGTGCAAACAATTTAAAAACATTAACAATGCACCTTGGTTAAAACAAATCATATTGGCATTGCCTGCAGATTGCTGTTTTGTACTGGTTTGATTTGCATCCCACCTATTATGCCTTCCATGAGAATTGTACTAGAGCATATACTTTCATACCAAACAGTTCTGATGTGAGACTTCTTGGGTAGAGGTTGAGTAGCCAGAGTCAACTGGGTATACACAATTATTGTCTTCTGAGTTTCAACCTGTATACATCTGTGACAGTGAAATGCTGTGGCAATGATGAATGCATAAAATTCTTGTAATGCTCAATTATTACTCTAAGAAATTTCCTTAATTGTATTTTTCATATGTGCTAAATAGACTGAGTGAATACAACTCAACAGCTGTAGAACCTCAACACCCACCGGAATATCAAAAATTCAATTTTTAATATCATAAAGAAGCCTGGGGGTTCTATGGAATAATCTGACATACAGGGGTGCAGTGTAATAAATGCATTTAAAATCACCGGGAACCCCTGACTTTTTGTTTGTTTGTTTGTTTATACATGTTTGTGTTTACAAAGATAGTCAATAAATGAAACTTTAAAAAGTTTCTAATGGAATCCCACGTATGAAATAAAGCATACCCTGCCTTTGCCATGAGGAAAAAGCACTCATGTGTTTCCACCACTCTCTGAATACTCACCCTCTCTTATTAGAAAGGGTGAGTCAGGTTTGCAGCAGTCATGCCATTAAACTGGAAATTGCCAGTAATTTGACATGAAATTCCACAGTCTATTAGTCCACTTATATTTGTAATGATAATGATAATGATTGTATTTCACCAGAAAAAAAAATGTGTCAACATTACTGGTGGGGACCAGGGAAGTAGTTCTAGTGACACTAATCAAGTCCCTGGCTCTGAATTGTGTCAACATTACTGGTGGGGACCAGGGAAGTAGTTCTAGTGAAACTAATCGAGTCCCTGGCCCTGAATTCATACAAATGGGTTTGTTATGACTTATATCTATTGAAAATTATAATTGACGTATGTACTCGTGAAATATATATCAGTGAAAACACAGGCATCAGAGTCATCATTGTTAACATAAATCTGTACCATGAAATAATTTCCTTTTTTCGTTGACAGACAGTCATGGTGAGAAAACTTATTTATGTGTGATGCTGTTATTACTATGGCACAATAAAAACAATGTTTTGTTTAAAAAAATTGAGTGTTTATTATTTAGAACTTGTTATTATGATTTGAAGGCATATTTACAGTGGGCAATTACTACCATACATGAAACAGTTAGTAACCTCGTCTTACTGAAAGTTCTGTGTTCCATTTGCTTAAAATTCGTCCTGTAAGCTTACAACATTCCTAACTCAAATATATTACAAAACTAAAAAGTTTCATTTTGTACTTTTAATATCTTAATATCTTAAAATCTATCAGGGCTATATTGATTTGTTTTCATTTGATCTTCAAGGACTATTTCATAGATTTCTTGCATTTGGACACCATTTCATGTTATTGTCAGTTTCATATCTGATCAAAAATTACAGTTATTGGGGTACATTATGAAGTACATTTTAGCATCTCAATGCTGGAGAAGCTCACAGGATGTGAGTCTAAGTTAACTAATTATTCAAACTCTGGCTGCCAAACAAGTATCATAAAACCAGTTTGCTATGTCCGATCTGCTCTGTCAAGCTTTTTCCTTACAATACAGGGGTGACAAAAATAATTCTGGTAGTCATGAGGTAATGCGACTTACAAACTATTTAGGGAGATCGGAGATTAAATCATTAAAATTTGCTACTGCAGGTACATGGGTGATGATACAAATGCTGTAAAAACTTTGTGTCACATCAGGCCCCCTTGTCAATATAAATGCACCATACATGTAAGTGTTACAGTACATGTACACAAACAATGTACTGAAGTTGAATGAACATTTGTGGCGTAATGCATAACCTGTTACATTTTTAGACAATCTCAACTTCCCATGTTTGTCAAGTTCAATGTTTTCATGAACATCCCAAACAAACTGAAAAATGTTATGTGCTGCATTTCAAACTGAAAAACAATGGAATAAAAATGTCATTGGCCTGTTTCAGAAAGTCATCAAATTATGTTAGAAAAGTTAATGAGTTTAATCGCGCATGCTTGCAGACTGGTAATTTGTATAACGCCTGTAATGGCAAGGAAAAAGGTCTGTATGAAAATAGAAAAAGAAATACACAAATTGATATTTTGCAACCATTAAGCTATGTAACATGTTGAGAATATTTTCTCTGAAGGCTTTTACTAGGAGAAGTGAAGGTTGATAATTTTCATGTACTAGCATGTCTTTTATATTTCTACAGTTACAGCATGTCACAAAACCCTTGAAGCCATACACTGGTTATGATATTGTAAAAAGACTTCCATAGTAAGAATATAGATGTACCCATATATGTACATCACAATGATACAAAGTATTTATATTTTAATTAAAATCAACTTTGTTACAACTACAAAAATTAAAACAAATTTTAAATAGAGGTCACCAAACTTGATACAGGACAACACTTACAGGGACATTATTACTGTCAGTATACTTGGTTGAGTTATGCCGATTCGAAACAGTTCATTTAACCACACTCTATCAGGTACCGTTATGAATAAAAATGAACTTTGTCCTCATCATGTCATCTGGCCACCAGGTGATATATTCCTAATCTGATTCCTAATCATGTGACGCACAGTGTTGTGTTGATACATGTACAACAATCTAGCACTACCAGTCTGCCTCTATTGTGGCTTTGAATAATTTTAGATCGATTTGTCAGCTGTGTATTTGAGGACCTGGTGGTAAAAGTATAGATAAGTATCCAGAGACTTAGGTATGTTACACTTGTTTGTTGTTGTTTCAAAATTTGTGCTCTAATTAATTATCACAATTGCTGGCTCAAAGCCAACAGGAATTGTGAATTCCTCTGGTCATTGAAACATTCAAGGGAAACAGTCTGATTTTACTGGAACATTTTCACTTACAATCATGATTGTGATTACCTCGTCAAAGAACAGAATCAAACTGAAAGTAGGAAAGCAAATTATGATGTGACAAATATCAGCAATTTTCTCTCAGAGTAATGATGGTGAAGCTCGGGTGCAAAGGTCAGTGTGACCTAAAATGACCTCTCTGAAACAACAAGAACAGAAGAAAGAATTGGAAGTTGAAGTGGAAACTGTCATAGACAAAATTGTTGATCCTTTTTGTCAGATGATTGCATTCATCATAATTCGATTCATAATAATGTGATTGTCCTCTACACTCTGGTAGACATGCTTTGCAAAACTATGTAGATGGTCAATATGAAAGACATCTATGATCAGAAATCATTAAGTTACAAACTTTTCTTGCTTTGATTTTGATACAACATACCTTGCAAAGATTAATTTCAATGACACTCCAATTGAACAGAATACACCACATATGTTACTTGTACTCTGGCCTGGTAAATATAAGCTGAATATGCTCAAAAAGATATCTTTCAATAAGCTTAAACTGACTAGACTTTAAGAATTTGAATGTTAAAGTTTTATTAACCTTTAGAATGATTTGAATAATGTAATCCCAGGAATCTATTGTCTAATCTCAAGTTGAAACCTGTTATTTGGTGATTTCAGTAAAATGTCAGTGGTTCCGTAAAAAATATTTTGACCTTAAGAGAAAAATCACAGAAGTCATCCCCAGGAACACTAGGAACAAGCAAAATTTGAAGGCTACAGGCTTAAAGTGCTTACAATGAAGCAGATTTTGAAAGAAAATTAGAGTTCTACAAATAAGAGAAAACATTCTAAAACTTACAGAAAGCAAATTTTATGTCCATTTGATTTCCTCGCTCTGGATAAGGTGTACTAGCTATCTATTTGCCAAAATTAATATTACAGTTTTACAATTTTTATCAATAACAGCATCCCCATAAACACAATTGAAACTCAACACTTTGGGGTTTAATTAACAATCTACTCATATCATTCTCAACGAAGTGAACTAAACTCAATTTAAAATCCCCATGAAATAAAAAATGCATGCTCTGTAGACCTTTACCAGCAAATCTCGTTTTTCCATGAAATTTTACATGTAAAATATCAAGTAAAAAAAGCAGAGCATTAAGGAGGATGATTGCAGCCTGCAAGGCATGATGGGAGTTCACATTAGTCTTAATATTAACATAAATTGACCAAATGTTATGATTCAATCAATACTCCAGGGAAATGGTCAAGAAAAACCTAAAAATGGCAAGGTTACCCATTTTCACCTGGCTAAAATAATAGTTGTAACTTCAGAACTTCTATAACATGTTATATTTTAGCTTCCATTGCCATACCTACCGAACTAGATATATTATAGCTATCCAGCATATAGGTATCACTTATGAGTTGTACCAGGTGAATTATTACTCGGTAAATTTGTCACTTTTAGATAGTTTCTTTTTAACCTAAAAGTCATTGTAGATGACAGTCCCATTTGTTATTTGGCGCCTGATGCAATGAGAACGTACCGCTACCTATGTATGGTGTGCATATGGAATGGTGCGAGTCAAAGTGTAATGTTCTGTTAACTTAGCTGTGGCCCAGTAGAAGGATAGGCATTTGAGGTGGTTGAAATGGGACACGTTCAATGACATAACATGTGATAAACGTCTTTGTAAACTGTTAAAACAATGTGAAATCCACATCTGTACCAAACTTCATCCGTACAGTTTCATCAACTTTGCTTCAGTATTTCTCACCACATTACCTTAATTACAAAAATTCATAAACTCTATGCAAATTAGCAATTAATTGGCACAGTATTGACATATGTTTTGTGTACTAATAGTCACTGGTATATCAACATCTGTACCAAATTTCATTACTTTTGACTCGGTATTTCTCGAGATATCACCTTAATTATGAAGGAGCAATAAATTGATGTCATATTGTCTCTATGCAAAATAATCGCAATCATACCAATCCATAATCCAATAACACTAGGTCAAAATTTGTAAGACAATAGTTGTAAACATAGACACAAAACAGCACAGAACAGACAGTAAATAGACGGTACACAAACAAAGTCAAATTCATGAAAGAAAGATATAAAGACCTCTGGCCAAAAGACCAAGAAGTGATGACGGTGTTTCGAAAATAGTAAGCGCATCCTGCCCCACATGTGCCACCCGCCATATATCAATCTGTAAGTCAGATAGGTAGTGGTCACTAACTAAGGCCCAATGTCACCGATGCCATCATTAGTTAGCTTTATCAACATCTGTACCCAGTTTCATCAACTTTGAGTCAGTATTTCTTGACATATCACCTTAATTATGAAAACTCATGTGCAAATGATTGGTACAATACTGCCATATTTATTTGTGCACCATTAGGCTTCTTTGTGACCAATATCTGTACATCTCTCTGGAAACAGAACTCTTTTTTCAAAAATCATAAATTATGCAAATGTGCACTTATTATGCCCCAAATGATGCACATGCATATGTATGTCATAGTGTATTATCCTTGTGAAAAGTTTGAAAGGAATAGGCTGAGGCATGTCTTACTGGTAGATATCTGCGTGAACGTGTGTGCATGCACGCATTGACACATGGACAAAACCAAACCATAGAAAGTAGAGAAACTAGTGTCTATGACCAAACCTATTAAAGTCCCCATGACTAACAAGCATGCATAACTTTGTAGTGACTGGGTAAAACGATTGGAATTTTATTCATTAATACTTCTAAATTATGTCAGATGATAAAAAATTATCCAACAGGCAACATTGTCTAAGTTGAATGTTGGGAATAAATTTTGAGTTAATTGTTAAGGAAATATTTTTTCCCATACGTTTGCTTATGAGATTGTGCGATTTATATGTCACAAGTAGGTTACACAAATCCAACTTGACTGACAAAATGATCTCTGATGAAATTGGCGATAATAATTAGCTTGAAAAGTAACACAGCATTCCACTTCTGTTTCTCAATTGAGCTTTCTCATAAAAGAATGACCTGGATGGTCAGCAAACATAAAGAGCACCATGAGTCTTTCATTTTACATGTCTATTTGCAAAGAGGAAGGCTTTGCAAATGATAGTAAATCATTGCCGTGATTGTTGAAGTCAACTGATAATAAAATTGTGAGAAGTAATGCTAGCTGAATAACAATATTTTATGACAACACTATATTCTTTACATGGCATTTGACCTAAGCACTCAAAAGGTCACAACTAGTGCTGTGTACCACATACATATTCCCTGCATTTAAATGCCAGCTGTCATGTTGTTTACACTAATATACGCCTTATCATGGCAGAGGCTAAATGATTTTCTAACCACTTGAAGTGAACACAAAGTCCTCAGTGCAGGTTTTAGCTTCGCTGGTGACATGAATACACGGAACACGGCGACCAATACATTGTAAGAGATGTTTCTGGAAAAACGACAATGAAAATTAGCTGATACCATTTGGTCTTCAATGATTTCATAGAACATTCTTAATGCTGACCATTTGGACTATTAATAATTTTTGTAATTTCATTTATAAATTGAAATTATCACTGAAAATATACCGGAAAAACAAATGGCTTAATTTTATCATCTTTTGCACTTAACTAACATTTTTATGACTGATTTGGTTATATCTGATGAGCAATTTTAGATAAGAATTTGTTTTGAATAAAATGAGAAATTATCCTCCAAAATATGTGCAAAATAACCTGTCAGTGAATAAAGTAAACCCAAAGGCATCTGTAGCAAAGTCACATTTCAAACCTATAAGACTAGTAGTTTTAGACAATAGGTTGATGACAATAATTGAGGAGTAAATTCTAAAACAAATGCTACAAATATGGACTGTCTGGAGATGAAATAAGGTTTTCATAAGTCTCACTACTGATAATATTTAGTAGTCAGGTAATTCACTTTTAGCAAAGTCAAATTTCAAACGTATCAGACAAGAATTACTGACTGTAGTCCACTGTGATGACATGTTTCAGTTACTTTTTGTAAAATGTTGACCTTTTCTGTAAAGTCTTTACATTGTAAAATGTCAACCTTAGCAAAGTTAGGTGTGTCAAAATGCCTCCATAGACCAACCTATGCAATAACGGTTAGTTAACACAAAGAAACGACACGGAGACAGGGCTTGGCCAAAACCCAGGGGCGATGGAACATCCGGGCGTCGTGGCGGCCTTTCCCGTGAAGCCAGTCGCAGATTTGAATGACCTCAAGGGAGGGCAACGTGTTACCCAGGATGCACCTACTGCCACGGCGGGGATGCACGGCGTCGTGGCAGCCTGGAAGATGACACGGACCCCTTGCGGGATCATGCCATGCATCGGGCAATGTGGTACCATGGTCCCTCCGGATCCGCGACAGCAGCCCCATGGAACTTTATTGAAATTTGATCATCCAAATAACATCCAGATAGAAATATGACAAACTGTAATATGTCTGTATGTGGGTTGCTAATGCCGCAGCTTGTTTTCATATTTTATTTTTTTGGTGATGGATCAGGGAGGGGATTTGTGATGTGTACGTTATCGTTGCAGGAGCTGAAGTGGCGGCAAATGGCTTTGGCCAAGGGGGTATGCATGGATAGCTGATGGTCAGTGATGCGAGCAGATAACGGGTTGGACGTCATGCAACTTGGCATGCATGGCATTCATATTTGATAGTGAGGATGGACAAGAAGCGGCTGTGATTCAAGAGGCAAGGGTTCATTGTGTGTTCAGCGAAAGTGCGAGGCGTGGTTGTAAGACAAAGGTAGAATGGCCTGCGTCTCCGTGCCCTTCCCCGCATTAACCATGATTATAGCAAGCCATAATCATCCAGTAATGCAAAGAAACGACACAGAGACAGGGCTTGGCCGAAACCCAGGGGCGATGGAACATCCGGGCGTTGTGGCTGCCTTTCCCGTGAAGCCAGTTGCAGATTTGAATGACCTCAAGGGAGGGCAACGTGTTACCCAGGATTCACCTACTGCCACGGCGGGGATGCATGGCATCATGGCGGCCTGGAAGATGACACGGACCCCTTGGGGGATCATGCCATGCATCGGGCAACGTGGTACCATGGTCCCTCCGGATCCGTGACAGCAGCCCCCAAATTAAAGCCAGCTCTCAGACCTGGCAGTTGTACAACAGACCCAGGCGAAAGTGAACATGGTCAACCAGGAATTAACATGTTAGTTCATGGTCATATGACCATGGTGTACCATGTTAATTCATGGTCAACCATTGACGACCATGTTTGTTAAATGGCACAAATTTCTATGGTCTACCATCGTCAACCATTGCCAAAAAACCATGGTCAGCCATGGCTATATGACCGCGGTCAACCATAGACGACCATGTTTGTTAAATGGCACAAATTACTATGGTCTAACATGGTCAAACATGGCCAAAACTCATGGTCAATCATGATCAACCACAGCCACCACCGTGGTCAATGACAGGTGACCATGGTTTTTAAGAGTGTTATGAACTTTGCACCAAGTTTGGGCAATAGTAAAAAATATATATTTGCACAGAGAAGTAGAAGTTAAATTGTGTTTGTTTGTATGGAGTGTGCATGAAGATTAGGGGGCGGGGTTCATATGAAAGGCATGGTAACTGCTGGCTAAACAACAGCATACACACTACCTGTAATATTTCACGGTATTCAGATTATTGTAAATCCTGACATTGTCTTTTCCACAGCAATTCTGACAGTCAGCATGTGGTACATGACATCATTGTGCTGCTTCTTCCCCTGTATTGTATACAAATGATAGTTTTCTAAAGTGACATATAAATGTACCCAGTACCCAGTAACTCTTTTGATACGTTTACCTTGTGAGCAGCAGATTCTAAAATTCACCTTAGAGTCATGTATACAGATGCCAGAAGGTCTGAACAGCCATGAAAAGTTGAGAGGATATACTTCCAACACGTCTTCATTCCAGTGGACACATTCAATCACACTTGACTGTAAAAGAAAAACCTCAGGCAATAAATGTTTCATTAAAAAAACAATATATTACTGTACAATAAAACAAATATCTCTTCTATTATGAACATACAATAATTGTAGTTTCAACATGAAATGAGCTGTTAAATATATGTTTTCATTGTAAATATTAGTTAGATACAAAATAAAAACGTTTGTACTTTGATCTATTATACTGGATACTGAATGCAAAATATTAATGTAAGTAGAAAACATATCTATATATGTTGGAATAATAACCAACATTTTAGGAAATGAATTATACATGAAAGTCTGTTGATAAATTCTGTCTGTTTAAAAATGCTTTGACAGATTATACAGATAAGTCATCACAAAGTGAAACATCACAAATTTTTAACGAGTACATGTAACTGTTTATAAAAATATATCAATATTGAATTTAGTGTTAGAAGAATAATGATTATAAATTCTTGGTACTTTTGTTGATATCTTTTTTGGATTACACGTACTAAGTGCAATCTGATAATGGAATATACAAAAAAATGCAAAATCTGTCCTTTGAAAGACCTGGAACGGTAAGATCAACAGATCACAATATTTAAAACGTGTATCAAATGGAAACTGATCAGTTAAAAAATCTTATGTTAAATATATATATATATATATATATATATATATATATATATATATATATATATATATATATATATATAAATTTAACTATGAAAAACTTATTCAAAAACTTTGCAATTTTTGCTACATGTATTTGTTGACAAATAAATTTCACTTTATATATTTCAAAATGCCTTTCCTGAAAATGAAGTGTACATGGAAAACATGAGAACTTTGATTTGATGTTTTATCATTAGATGTTGAGTTTCAGCCAAAATAAACAAGGCATCATGGTAAAACAATGTTCAATTGCTACATGTAAAAATCAGGATCAGGTCTGTGGTGTCCTTTACATGGTAAGAGCTGATGAACAGTAAAACTTACACAAGAAATGAATCACAGTACAAACCATGCCACCACCCGCACTACTTGGAAAGAGAGTAGTTGTATCAAGTTTGAAAACATTTCTTCCATCATTAAGACATCGAATGATCAGCACCTGAGACGAGAATAAAACTGTATCATGTCCGATTTATACTACGTTATTCCTATGCACTGCATGCAGTAGAGTTGGTACCATAAGTACCATACCAATCCATAATCGATATGAACAGAGATCACTTCTTGTCGCCATATGTTCTCAACTTCTCAAAGAACAGTGGTTGGTTTGAAATAGTCCCCTAAGGTGTGGAAAGTGTCGAAGTAGCAAACTCTCAGTTGAAACGTCACGAAAAGGCTGGAAAATTCAACATGTCCACGGCCGGCCATACACTGTACATAACGGACATCCACTGATCGAAGTTTAACTTACATAAACTCTAAGTCTCTAACGCAGGCAACGTCCTTCAATCATTAAAATTGTTCTCCTAAACCTCTTCTGTGTTCCCTTCATCATCGACTGAGAGAAGTAATCGACGATTTCTCCCAAAAACCGTGGCTTAATGGAGTGAATGATTATCCAGACTCACATATTCCAACACTGGAATTCAAAATGGCAACCTTGGCAAAATTGGCCAATCAGAAGTCTTGTTTTACAACACGTGATGTTGTAAGGTCAAAGTTTGAATACATGATGATCTGTTTGACCTGTGACCTCCTGGCTGCTGCCGCTGCCTTTTCAAACATTAGTTTTGCGAGAATGGGAGAGTATATTACTTTTATGCCAACTTTTATACACTATAAATCAGTCAGTGTACCTCTATGGCCTTCCGACATGTATGATTATGCAAGTAACTATCGTGAGTAGTCAGATTTTAAGCCAATTACCTTTCTAAATGTGTTTGCATGTATCAACGTAGGACAGTAAAACTTTCTGATCGACACATGACTGAGGCAATGGCCTTATTTAGTGCTCGGTGCTATACGGCAACACAGAAATACCTTGAACAGGGCCCATGGGCTAATTTGCAGCTATTCAGTGGTATGACTTGTAAACCAAACAAAAAAATTGTAGTTTCTTTTCCTGAAATTCGTCACAGCTTTTTGAAACTTATCATTTAAAAACATTAATGTCCAGAGAAATAACCTTCATGCATTGATGTTTTTCAGTACATTTATTTCATATTCCAAGGTAATGGTTTGATAAATTTGTGCATTCCACAAATTCACCTATCTAATTTTTTTTTCAAAAAATAGTATTTCTCAAATCATTAATCCTTTGACTTTTCTTTTTTTTAAGGATTATGTGGTACTTACAGTACATACCACCTATAACTTACTTCGATTTTGTTTATTTATTGAGTGATTATGATATTTGGTATCCTGTTGTCTTCATCGTTGGACACTTGTTAAATTCTGCCTGAAAATATTCTTTATGATTTGTTGAAGAGAATTTTGCAATATTACAATTTAACCAAAATAAAAATTTAAAACATGGTCATCAAGAAAATTTGTCATTCTAGGACGATGGTCGCATTGATAACGATGGTCAGAAATATAATCAGTCATCAAATAACATGGTTGACCATGGTTGCCGACAATCATGAACAGATCAGCGATGATAGACCGTGGTCAACTGTGATAGACGAAGGTATTTGACTGCTTACTGTGGTCTCATATCATAGCCAACCAAGGTAGTTCATGGTCAAACATCAAAAACCATCAAATACCCTGTTGATCATGGTACATCACGGTTGACATTTCGCTGGGGGATTAAGCAACATCCTTAGGCGACTGCCACTACGTGTACTACAGAATAAACCACCGTTTAATTGTGAGTAGTTCATAGTTCATAGTCCACAGTTCGATGTTTAATCAAGTCACACGTACAGTTCCACATTTGTATGCCCAACTTTGCTAACATAGTCGCATGCAGAGTTTGTACTGTAGATCGAGCATCGGTAAAGTCCCAATAACTTGTAGGTGTTACTAACACCTCATGTGCTTGAGACTACTTCTTTGTAGCAAGCATGCGAGGCACAGAATCCAGCTTTCGCTGTCTTTATGTAGACCTGGTACGAGCCACTCCGCCATCGTCCTAGGGTCTTTATTAGCCAATCTGGTAGGCCAGCCTCAGCGGCAGTTGTGGCAGCACCACTTCTAAAGCTATGTGTGGTATATAGCTCCGCACTTTTAATCCCTGCATGCACGAGCAGCTTTCTCAGGTAGTGTGTCAGCCTTTGACGCGTGAGCCACGTGCCATCAGCAAATTGGAAGAACGGCACTTCTGTATTCGTAAGGCAATGTGATCGTCGATATTTTGCAAAGGCGTTGACCGCACAAACAGATGTCCCGGTTGGCGCAATGCGGAGTACGTACCCACGTCGATACGGGTCAGTCTTAGAGGATTTCAGTCTCATTTCTAGTACACTGCTCAACACTATGTCTTGAACAAGCAGCGTTGTTGCTGGGTCGAACTGCAGTGGCCCAGCAGCAGTGAATTCACTCACTCTCAAGAATCCGAAGAAGGCGAGGGTGAAGCTTGCCCATAACATGACCTTGTCGTGATCACACAGGCCTTCCCATGATCGTAGGCTCTCCTTTAGGTGGCGAAGTACGTTGATTGTGATTGGCAGACGCGGCCGGCGCACATCACCGATACTCCTTCGAATCCCTTCTAGCGTGCACTGCAGCAATGCATGGGTGGTGACATCGTCTTCATAGCCTAGCTCGACGTGCTTGCATGTGCATTGCCCCCGCAAGGTACACCTTGATAGTCTTATATGCGAAGCCCTGGTCTGCAAGATTGGTGACAAATAGGATTGCCACCCTAACCACGATGGGCGTTGCGCGTAGTCTGTATGATGAGCAGAAGTTGGCATAGTGTGTCTGGCCTACCTGGTATGTGCGTCACGTGTTTTCAGCAACACTATTGTAAATGTAGGCCGTGAGCAGCGTCATGAATTGCCACATATCAGATGCAAAGGTCGCAAGTGCTTGGCATGGGTTGTGCTTGTGCCTCGGGTGGTAGCGTTGTGAATCTCGGCATCTGTGAACGAGAAAGTGAGTCAGCAATTGAGTTATCAGTTCCGTTAATGTGGGCTATCAAGACATGGAAGTTACCTTTGGCTGCCTGATAAAAGATGCCTCTGACCAGGTGCATGCGTCAGATTCGGGCATCTGGCTGAGCCTTTTTTCCAAATATGCACTACTGTTTGGTTGTCACAGTGAAAGAGGATACGGCGGCTGTGCCACGAATGCCCCAAAATTGAACAGGCCACTAGTATTGGGTACATCTCTTTCCAGGCGATTGAGGCAGTGAGTGAGGTGGGCCAGGTGACGGTATAAACCAGTGGCCCTTATGGTAGCCACCACAGCCAATGGTACCGGAGGCATCGGTGAATAGATCCAGGTCGCGGGATAAGGTCCAGTTTGGCTCCAGGAATGAGACAGTACCATTCCACATTGGCAAGAAGTCGCACCACCACTTCGCGTCGAGGCGGAATTCACTGGACAAGGTGATGGTGGAATTGAGTGCTTGAACTGTCACACTGAGGTCTAATATACGACGGATGAATATGCGGCCAGCTGGAATGCATTTGCACGCGAAGCTGAGGGTGCCAATGAGGGAGAGTAGCTCTCGTTTTTGTGCATGTTTGCCGCTGTATAGCCAGGTCGGGAGAATATAGAGGAGGTCTTGTAATTTGTCATTGGGAAGCCGCAATGTCATGGAGATGGTGTCAATGATGATACCGAGGAAAGTTATTACCGGGGATGGCCCTTCAATCTTCTCTGGTGCGATGCGGATGGCTAGGTCATCACAGGTATTGAGCATTGTGTCCAGTAGATGATGGCATTGTCCGGAGTGTGGTGGGCCGGCCCCAAGGTAGTCATCCAAGTAGTGCAACAAGTCCTTCATCCCTGCCCTAGATTGAATGATCCAAAGCAGGGCTTCGGCAAAGCGGTTGAAGAGGAATGGAGCAGAGCGTAAGCTGAAGGGTAACTCATCATGTCATCTAGCAGCCAGGTGATATATTCCTAATCTGATTCCTAATCATGTGATGCACAGTGTTGTGTTAATTGATACATGTACAACAATCTAGCACTACCAGTCTGCCTTTATTGTGGCTTTGAATAATTTTAGATCGATTTGTCAGCTGTGAATTTGAGGACCCGGAGGTAAAAGTATAGATTAAAGTATCGAGACTTAGGTATGTTACACTTGTTTGTTGTTGTTTCAAAATATGTGCTCTAATTAATTATCACAATTGCTGGCTCAAAGCCAACAGGAATTGTGAATTCCTCTGGTCATTGAAACATTCAAGGGAAACATGCCCTGGCGAAATGTCAACTGTGGTGTACCATGGTCAACAAGGTATTTGATGGTTTTTGATGTTTGACCATGAACTACCATGGTCGGCTATGATATGAGACCACAGTAGGCATTCCAATACTATGGTCTACCACAGTTAACCACGGTCTATCATGTCTGACCTGTTTATGGATATCAGCTACCATGGTTGACCATGGTATTTGATGACTGATTGTATTTATGACCATGGTTATCGATGGTCAACTATGGTTGACCATGATATTTGATGACTCATGAGTTTAATATTGATGCCCAATTTTCTTGATGATCATATTGATAATAGGCTGTATGTATATACACTCCTATATTTACATAGTTGAGTCTCTTCACATCATTCACAGTTGTTAGAGAGAGTTAATGTCATTGCCCAGGAAGCTTAGACCAATTTGCTGTATTCTTGTTCATGTCAGAAGACTGTGGACAAATATCGAGCTGAATTTCTTGGAATTATTGACATGGAGGGCATGAAAACACTGCTACAATGGCAGGAAGTTAAGACTATCTCAGTCTCACTCAATGTTTACCTCAAAACATGATATCAACATAGGCAAGGTCATAGGTCCATTGTCATTTGACCTTTGACCCTTTACCATGCTGTCACATGTCATAAAGCAATGCATTTGATTGGCTCATTTGAAGCAGCCATCTTCAAAATTCACTGCAAACAGATTGTCTGTCCAGTGAACAACTGGAAAAGTAGCTGTGCTTTTAACATCAATTTTGGGAGAAATTTTGGGGTTTTTGCTCATCGAACATTCAGGGAAACACTCAGAAGATGTTGGAGGATGATCTTTGATAGAATCTGAAGGGCTTGGCTGTTATTGCAGTGGACACTATAATGGAGGCTAAGTTTGCTGATCCTTAAACGAGTCTGTCAAGTTATAATGACACCAGTCAGGGATCACTGGTGTTTTGCAGAGTTTTGGTGAGGTTTATACCAAGATTTTTTCCGCTCTGACAATTTTCCACCCAGGGTTTTATTTCAAAACCCATCTAATAGCATTGGTCGGTGATCATGGTTGACCAAGGTATATAACATGGTCAACCACGTTCGATGCCCATGGTCAACCATGGTTAACCATGGTTAACTACCTTGGTTTACCGTGGTTGACCGTGGTTGGTGACCATTGACAACCATGGTAATTTGTGCCATTTAACAAACATGGTCGACCATGAACTACCAAGGTTGAACATGGTCATATGACCATGAACTAACATGGTAGTCCATGTTAGACCACCGACACTTTTGTCTGATTTTACTGGAACATTTTCACTTACAATCATGATTGTGATTACCTCGTCAAAGAACAGAATCAAACTGAAGTAGGAAAGCAAATTATGATGTGACAAATATCAGCAATTTTCTCTCAGAGTAATGATGGCGAAGCTCAGGTGCAAAGGTCAGTGTGACCTAAAATGACCTCTCTGAAACAACAAGAACAGAAGAAAGAATTGGAAGTTGAAGTGGAAAGTGTCATAGACAAAATTGTTGATCCTTTTTGTCAGATGATTGCATTCATCATAATTCGATTCATAATAATGTGATTGACTCCTCTACACTCTGGTAGACATGCTTTGCAAAACTATGTGGATGGTCAATATGAAAGACATCTATGGTCAGAAATCATTAAGTTACAAACTTTTCTTGCTTTGATTTTGATACAACATACCTTGCAAAGATTAATTTCAATGACACTCCCATTGAACAGAATACACCACATATGTTACTTGTACTCTGGCCTGGTAAATATAAGCTGAGTATGGTCGAAAAGATGTCTTTCAATAAGCTTAAACTGACTAGACCCTAAAAATTTGAATGTTAAAGTTTTATTAACCTTTAAAATGATTTGAATAATGTAATCCCAGGAATCTATTGTTTAATCTCAAGTTGAAACCTGTTTATGGGTGATTTCAGTAGAATGTCAGTGGTTCCGTAAAAAATATTTTGACCTTAAGAGAAACTCACAGAAGTCATCCCAAGGAACACTAGGAACATGCAAAATATGAAGGCTACAGGCTTAAAGTGCTTACAATTAAGCAGATTTGGAAAGAAAATTAGATTTCTACAAATGAGAGAAAACATTCTAAAAACCTACAGAAAGCAAATTTTATGTCCATTTGATTTTCTCGCTCTGGATAAGGTGTACTAGCTATCTATTTGCCAAAATCAATATTATAGTTTTACAATTGTATCAATAACAGCATCCCCATAAACACAATTGAAACTCAACACTTTCGGGTTGAATAAACAATCTACTCATATCATTCTCAACGAAGTGAACTAAACTCAATTTAAAATCCCCATGAAATAAAAAATGCATGCTCTGTAGACCTTTACCAGCAAATCTAGTTTTTCAATGAAATTTTACATGTAAAATATCAAGTAAAAAAAGCAGATCAATAAGGAAGATGATTGCAGCCTGCAAGGCATGATGGGAGTTCATTTTAGTCTTAATATTAACATAAATTGACCAAATGTTATGATTCAATCAATAACTCCAGGGAAATGGTCAAGAAAAACCTAAAAATGGCAAGGTTACCCATTTTCACCTGGCTAAAATAATGGCTGTAACTTTAGAACTTCTATAACATGTTATATTTTAGCTTCCATTGCCATACCTACCGAACTAGATATATTATAGCTATCCAGCATATAGGTATCACTTATGAGTTGTACCAGGTGAATTATTACTCGGTAAATTTGTCACTTTTAGATAGTTTCTTTTTAACCTAAAAGTCATTGTAGATGACAGTCCCATTTGTTATTTGGCGCCTGATGCAATGAGAACGTACCGCTACCTATGTATGGTGTGCATATGGAATGGTGCGAGTCAAAGTGTAATGTTCTGTTAACTTAGCTGTGGCCCAGTAGAAGGATAGGCATTTGAGGTGGTTGAAATGGGACACGTTCAATGACATAACATGTGATAAACGTCTTTGTAAATTAAACTGTTAAAACAATGTGAAATCCACATCTGTACCAAACTTCATCCGTACAGTTTCATCAACTTTGCTTCAGTATTTCTCACCACATTACCTTAATTACAAAAATTCATACACTCTATGCAAATTAGCAATTAATTGGCACAGTATTGACATATGTTTTGTGTACTATTAGTCATTTGGTATATCAACATCTTCACCAAATTTCATCATTTTTGACTCGGTATTTCTTGATATATCACCTTAATTATGAAGGAGCAATTAATTGCTGTCATATTGTGTCTATGCAATATATAGTTAGCTTTATCAACATCTGTACCCAGTTTCTTCAACTTTGAGTCAGTATTTCTTGACATATCACCTTAATTATGAAAACTCATGTGCAAATGAATAATTAATTGGTACAATACTGCCATATTTATTTGTGCACCATTAGGCTTCTTTGTGACCAATATCTGTACATCTCTCTGGAAACAGAACTCTTTTTTCAAAAATCATAAATTATGCAAATGTGCACTTATTATGCCCCAAATGATGCACATGCATATGTATGTCATAGTGTATTATCCTTGTGAAAAGTTTGAAAGGAATAGGCTGAGGCATGTCTTACTGGTAGATATCTGCGTGAACGTGTGTGCATGCACGGATTGACACATGGACAAAACCAAACCATAGAAAGTAGAGAAACTAGTGTCTATGAACAAACCTATTAAAGTCCCCATGACTAACAAGCATGCATAACTTTGTAGTGACTGGGTAAAACGATTGGAATTTTATTCATTAATACTTCTAAATTATGTCAGATGATAAAAAAATTATCCAACAGGCAACGTTGTCTGAGTTGAATGTTTGGAATAAATTTTGAGTTAATTGTTAAGGAAACATTTTTTCCCATACGTTTGTATATGAGATTGCGCGATTTATATGTCACAAGTAGGTTACACAAATCCAACTTGACTGACAAAATGATCTCTGATGAAATTGGCGATGATTAGCTTGAAAATTAACACATCATTTCACTTCTGTTTCTCAATTGAGCTTTCTCATAAAAGAATGACCTGGATGGTCAGCAAACATAAAGAGCACCATGAGTCATTCATTTTACATGTCTATTTGCAAAGAGGAAGGCTTTGCAAATGATAGTAAATCATTGCCGTGATTGTTGAAGTCAACTGATAATAAAATTGTGAGAAGTAATGCTAGCTAAATAACAATATTTTATGACAACACTATATTCTTTACATGGCATTTGACCTCAGCACTCAAAAGGTCACAACTAGTGCTGTGTACCACATACATATTCCCTACATTTAAATGCCAGCTGTCATGTTGTTTACACTAATATACGCCTTATACTGGCAGAGGCTAAATGATTTTCTAACCACTTGAAGTGAACACAAAGTCCTAAGTGCAGGTTTTGGTTTCGCTGGTGACATGAATACATGGAACACGGCAACCAACACATTGTAAGAGATGTTTCTGGAAAAACGACAATGAAAATTAGCTGATATACCATCTGGTCTTCAATGATTTCATAGAACATTCTTAATGCTGACCATTTGGACCATTAATAATTTTTGCAATTTCATTTATAAATTGAAATTATCACTGAAAATATACCGGAAAAACAAATGGCTTAATTTTATCATCTTTTGCACTTAACTAACATTTTTATGACTGATTTGGTTATATCTGATGAGCAATTTTAGATAAGGATTTGTTTTGAATAAAATGAGAAATTATCCTCCAAAATGTGCGCAAAATAACCTGTCAGTGAATAAAGTAATCCCAAAGGCATCTGTAGCAAAGTCACATTTCAAACCTATATCAGACAAATAGTTTCAGACAATAGGTTGATGACCATAATGGAGGTGGAGTAAATTCTAAAACAAACACTACAAATATGGACTGTCTGGAGATGAAATAAGGGTTGCATATGTCTCATTACTGATAATGTGTAGTAGTCAGGTAATGGTTCTACTCCGGAATAAAAAGGATGCGATGCGTTCTACAGACTCAGTACGCCAAAATAATCACGTGATGCCGGTACAAACAAACCCACATGTGTACTAACGCGTATGGAAATACACGTACGTCTATGCGCGTTTGCGCACATGGCTTTGTTTGTACCGTGGTCGATTCGAATTCCGGGTTTGGCCTATTCACCTTTAGCAAAGTCACATTTCAAACGTATCAGACAAGTATTACTGACTGTAGTCCACTGTGATGACATGTTTCAGTTATTTTTTGTAAAATGTTGACCTTTTCTGTAAAGTCTTTACATTGTAAAATGTCAACCTTAGCAAAGTTAGGTGTGTAAAATTGCCTCCATAGACCAACCTATGCAATAACTGTTAGTTATCGCAAAGAAATGACATGGAGACAGGGCTTGGCCGAAACCCAGGGGCGATGGAACATCCGGGCGTCGTGGCGGCCTTTCCTGTGAAGCCAGTCGCAGATTTGAATGACCTCAAGGGAGGGCAACGTGTTACCCAGGATTCACCTACTGCCACAGCGAGGATGCACGGCGTCGTTGCGGCCTGGAAGATGACACGGAACCCTTGCGGGATCATGCCATGCATCGGGCAATGTGGTACCATGGTCTCTCCGGATCCACGACAGCAGCGCCATGGAACTTTATTGAAATTTGATCATCCAAATAACATCCAGATAGAAATTTGACAAACTGTAATATGTCTGTATGTGGGTTGCTAATGCCACAGCTTGCTTTCATTTTTTTTTGTGGTGGGTGGGAGGGGATTTGTGATGTGTAACGTTATCGTTGCAGGAGCTGAAGTGGTGGCAAATGGCTTTGGCCAAGGGGGTATGCATGGATAGCTGATGGTCAGTGATGCGAGCAGATAACGGGTTGGACGTCATGCAACTTATCATGCATGGCATTCATATTTGATAGTGAGGGTGGACAAGAAGCAGCTGTGATTCAAGAGGCAAGAGTTTATTGTGTGTTCAGCGAAAGTGCGAGGCGTGGTTGTAAGGCAAAGGTAAAATGGCCTGTGTCTCCCTGCCTTCCCCGCATTGATTATAGCAAGCCATACTCATCCAGCAACGCAAAGAAACGACACAGAGACAGGGCTAGGCCGAACCCCAGGGGCGATGGAACATCCGGGCGTTGTTGCAACCTTTCCCGTGAAGCCAGTTGCAGATTTGAATGACCTCAAGGGAGGGCAACGTGTTACCCAGGATTCACCTACTGCCACGGCGGGGATGCATGGCGTCATGGCGGCCTGGAAGATGACACAGACCCTTTCCGGGATCATGCCATGCATCGGGCAACGTGGTACCATGGTCCCTCCGGATCTGCGACAGCAGCCCCCAAATTAAAGCCAACCCTCAGATCTGGGAGTCGTACAACAGGTTAAGCAACATCCTAGATAGGCGACTGCCACTACCTGTCCTACAGAATAAACCACCGTTTGATTGTGAGTAGTTCATAGTTCATAGTCCACAGTTTGATGTTTAATCAAGTCACGCGTACAGTTCCACATATTGTATGCCCAACTATAGTCATGCAGAGTTTGTACTGTAGATCGAGCATCGGTAAAGTCCCAATAACTAGTAGGTGTTTCTAACACCTCATGTCCTAGAGACTTTTGATTCTGTTAGGAGAAAAGGAGTATTTCTTAAAATGCAGAGGTTGGGAATAACTGGTGGTTTCTATGATGTTGTAAAATCTATGTATGATAACACTCAGTACAAAATGAAACTACCAAGAGATATTTTTCTGATGGGTTTCTTCCTACGTGTGGTGTTAAACAAGGTTGTAACCTTTCACCAACTTTATTCAATATTTTTCTGAATGATCTCCAAGGTATTTTGGTGATATGTCTGATTAAGAAATTGGAGACCTGGAAATGAGTTGTATTTTGTATGCTGATGACTTAATACTTATGTCAAAATCTGCAGAAGGTTTACAGAATTGTCTGAATAAGTTACTTTCTTATAGTAAATTATGGGGTCTCACAGTTAATGTAGATAAGACAAAAACAATGGTATTTAACAAGAGTAATCGTTTCATAAACAATGTGCAATTTTATTTTGAAAACAATTTGATTGAAACAGTGTAACATTTTACATATGTTGGTGTTCTTATTACACCAAATGGAAAATTCAAACAAAACCAGAATAATCTTAAAAACAAAGCAATGAAAGCTTTATTCAGCATAAAAAGGTCAATTTTATGTGCAAGAATGTTAAATCCTAGACTTTGCTTAAAACTTTTTGACACATTGATTGTTCCAATTCTTTCATATGCTTCTGAAATTTGGGCAACAGAAATCACTAGTACTGATAATTGTCTTGAAAGTCTTTGTATGTCGTTTTAAAGATCTAGGAGTCAGTAAACGTACCCCTTCGGAAGGCATAAGAGCTGAGTTGGGTAGACTACCATTGAAGATCTCACTTTATATGTCTGTTATAAGATATTGGTGTAGACTGAACAGTTTGCCTTCAAATCACATTCTTAAAAAGGCACTCACAGAAAACAGAAAACTTCAATCTCCTTGGGTGAAATTTATTAATCGCAATTTGGGGGATTGTAATCATATGCATGTTTTCAGTTCATTGGGAGTGAAATCATATTGTCAACTGAAGAAGAAGATAAAATAAAATCTTACAAGTGAATATTTGGGTTCATGGAGGAGAAATCTGTTTGATATTGTAAGAAAAAATGGAAATGGTAACAAATTACATACATATAGAATTTTCAAAACTGAGTTTGTCTTCGAAAATTACTTAGATTACTTGTTTGACTTTACACTCCGTAAACATTTGTCCAAATTCAGATTGAGTGACCTTAACTTGGGTTTTGAAATGGGAAGAAAAAGTAAACCTAGATTACCTTTGAGTGAAAGAATCTGTCAGAGATGTGATTATAATGAAATTGATGATGAGTTTCATTTATTATTTTCATGTAAAAATCATATTTCAGAAAGAATTTTATTGGGACAAAGTAGTGGTACAGATTTTTGTAAATGTTATAGTCTCTTAGAAAAAGAAGAAGTTGTTAAAAAGTTAATGGAACAAAATGTTCTTGATCTAGCTGTATTTCTAAAGAATACAAATGTATGCTGAACCCTCCAGCAGCTCCGGGCTGAAAAATGTCCTGGTAACTTTTGTTCATTTGTTGTTCAGACTTTTACTGTTTGCTTAAAGAGCACATGTTTATACTGAGCTCAAGCAGCTCCAATGAATGTAATTATTGCATGTTTTTGTATTACAGAGATGAATGGTTGTTTTTTCTTTCTCTGTATTGTTCACTTACATTTGTAACACATCTTGATGTACCATACCATACTCTCTGTTAGTATGTGTTGAGTAAATAAAGATTGATTGATTGATTGATAGAGACTACTTCCTTGTAGCAAGCATGCGAGGCACAGAGTCCAGAGTCTCTTTCGCTGTCTTTATGTAGACCTGGTACGCGCCACTCCGCCATCATCCTAGGGTCTTTATTAGCCAATCTGGTAGGCCAGCCTCAGCGGCAGTTGTGGCAGCACCACTTCTAAAGCTATGTGTGGTATATAGCTCTGCACTTTTAATCCCTGAATGCACGAGCAGCTTTCTCAGGTAGTGTGTCAGCCTTTGACGTGTGAGCCACGTGCCATCAGCAAATTGGAAGAACGGCACTTCTGTATTCGTAAGGCAATGTGATCGTCGATATTTTGCAAAGGCGTTGACCGCACAAACAGATGTCCCGGTTGGCGCAATGCGGAGTATGTACCCACGTCGATACGGGTCAGTCTTAGAGGATTTCAGTCTCACTTCTAATACACTGCTCAACACTATGTCTTGAACAAGCAGCGTTGTTGCTGGGTCGAACTGCAGTGGCCAAACCGCAGTGAATTCACTCACTCTCAAGAATCCGAAGAAGGCGAGGGTGAAGCTTGCCCATAACATGACCTTGTCGTGATCACACAGGCCTTCCCACGATCGTAGGCTCTCCTTTAGGTGGCATAGTATGTTGATTGTGATTGGCAGACGCGGCCGGCGCACATCACTGATACTCCTCCAAATCCCTTCTAGCGTGCGCAGCAGCAATGCATGGGTGGTGACATTGTCTTCATAGCCTAGCTCGACATGCTTGTGCATTGCCCCCGCAAGGTACACCTTGATAGTCTTATATGCGAGGCCCGGTCTGCAAGATTGGTGACAAATAGGATTGCCACCCTAACCGTGATGGGCATTGCGCGTAGTCCGTATGATGAGCAGAAGTTGGCGTAGCATGTCTGGCCTACCTGGTATGTGCGTTGTCACGCCCCGGCGAAAGTGTCCGTGGTCTAACATGGACTACCGTGTTAGTTCATGGTCATATGACCATGGTCAACCTTGGTAGTTCATGGTCGACCATGTTTGTTAAATGGCACAAATTACCATGGTTGTCCAAGGTCACCAACCGTGGTCAACCACGGTAAACCAAGGTAGTTAAACATGGTTAACCATGGTTGACCATGGGCATCAAACGTGGTTGACCATGCTATTAATCTTGGTCAACCATGATTACCGTCAAATGGTAATGATGGTTTTTGAATCAAAAACTTGGGTCGAAAATTGTCAGAACTGAAAAAATCTTGGTATAAACCTCACCAAAACTCTGCAAAACACCAGTGATCCCTGACTGGTGTCATTATAACTTGACAGACTCGCTTAAGGATCAGCAAACTTAGCCTCCATTAGAGTGTCCACTGCAATAACAGGCAAGCCCTTCAGATTCTATCAAAGATCATCCTCAAACATCTTCTGAGTGTTTCCCTGAATGTTCGATGAGCAAACCCCGGCGAAAGTGTCAGTGGTCTAACATGGACTACCATGTCAATTCATGGTCATATGACCATGGTCAACCTTGGTAGTTCATGGTCGACCATGTTTGTTAAATGGCACAAATTACCATGGTTGTCCATGGCCACCAACCATGGTCAACCACGGTAAACCAAGGTAATTAACCATGGTTAACCATGATTGACCATGGCCATCAAACATGGTTGACCATGTTATTAACCTTGGTCAACCATGATCACCGACCAATGGTATTTGATGGTTTTTGAATCAAAACCTTGGGTTGAAAATTGTCAGAGCGGAAAAAATCTTGGTATAAACCTCACCAAAACTCTGCAAAACACCAGTGTTCCCTGACTGGTGTCATTATAACATGACAGACTCGCTTGAGGATCAGCAAACTTAGCCTCCATTATAGTGTCCACTGCAATAACAGCCAAGCCCTTCAGATTCTATCAAAGATCATCGTCCAACATCTTCTGAGTGTTTCCCTGAATGTTCGATGAGCAAAAATATCCAAAATTTCTCCCAAAATCGATGTAAAAAACACGGCCACTTTTCCAGTTGTTCACTGAACAGACAATCCATTTGAAGTGAATTTTTAAGATGGCTGCTTCAAATGAGCCAATCAAATGCATTGCTTTATGACATGTGACAGCATGGTAAAGGGTCAAAGGTCCAATGACAATGGACCTATGACCTTGCCTATGTTGATATCATGTTTCAAGGCAAACATTGAGTGAGTCTGGGAGAGTCTTAACTTATTGCCATTGCAGCAGTGCTTTCATGCCTTCCATGTCAATAATTCCTAGAAATTCAGCTCGATATTTGTCCACAGTCTTTTGACATGAACAAGAATACAGCAAATTGGTCTAAGCTTCCCGGGGTATGACATTAATTCTCTCTAACAACTGTGAATGATGTCAAGAGACTCAACTATGAAAATATAAGAGTGTATTACATACAGCCTATTATAAATGTGATCATCAAGAAAATTTGGCATCAAAATTAAACTACCATGAGTCATCAAATATCATGGTCAACCATAATTGACCATCGGTAACCACGGTCATAAATACAATCAGTCATCAAATACCATGGTCAACCATGGTAGCCAATATCCATAAACAGGTCAGCCATGATAGACCATGGTTAACGGTGGTAGACCATAGTATTGGAATGCTGACTGTGGTCTCATATCATGGCCAACCATGGTAGTTCATGGTCAAACATCAAAAACCATCAAATACCTTGTTGACCATGGTACACCACAGTTGACATTTCGCCGGCGAAATAGTCCAAACTTTCTCCCAAAATCGATGTTAAAAACACAGCTACTTTTCCAGTTGTTCACTGAACAGACAATCCATTTGAAGTGAATTTTTAAGATGGCTGCTTCAAATGAGCCAATCAAATGCATTGCTTTGTGACATGTGGCATCTTGGATAAGGGTCAAAGGTCCAATGATAATGGAGCTATGACCTTGCCTATGTTGATAATATGTTTCGAGGCAAACATTGAGTGAGACTGAGATAGTCTTAACTTCCTGCCATTGCAGCAGTGCTTTCATGCCCTCCATGTCAATAATTCCAAGAAATTCAGCTCGATATTTGTCCACAGTCTTCTGACATGAACAAGAATACAGCAAATTGGTCTAAGCTTCCTGGGCAACGACATTAATTCTCTCTTACAACTATGAATGATGTCAAGAGACTCAACTATGTAAATATAGGAGTGTATATACATACAGCCTATTATCAATATGATCATCAAGAAAATTGGGCATCAAAATTAAACTACCATGAGTCATCAAATATCATGGTCAACCATAGTTGACCATCGGTAATCACGGTCATAAATACAATCAGTCATCAAATACCATGGTCAACCATGGTAGCCAATATCCATAAACAGGTCAGCCATGATAGACCGTGGTTAACTGTGTCAGACCATAGTATTAGAATGCCTACTGTGGTCTCATATCATGGCCAACCATGGTAGTTCATGGTCAAACGTCAAAAACCATCAAATACCTTGTTGACCATGGTACACCACAGTTGACATTTCGCCGGGGTTTGTTTTAGCAACACTGTTGTAAATGTAGGCCGTGGCCAGCGTCATCAATTGCCGCATATCAGGTGCGATGGTTGAAGGTGCTGCGGTACCGGCGTTGCGCAAATGGGTTAACGTTATCATGAATATGCATTAGGGCTCATGAATATTAATAAAACAACATTGCCCACACATGAGATAACAACAGAAAATCTCTAAAATCATATCACAAAGTTCCTAACTTGAACATCATCGAGCCAACGAAGTGACAAAGGACACACTAGTGTTCACAACAAAAGATAGCCCATAAGCACTGTGTGGAACTTCGAACACATAGAATAGGCCGATCATCGCGTACAAACGAAATCCATACATCAGCCATCCTGAGGCCAAAGTCCACGGCATGAGGAACGGGGTGAAAAGGGTTAATGAACAGAGTCGGACACAAAACGATCCAAACATCAGTATTCTTGCTTCCCTGCAAGAAGAATGCAGAGATCAACAACATAGATACAATATAAAATTAAGGAAGAGATGTGCTTATGTCATGGAGATACATTTGGTACCTCCATGTTTATATAAGCCACTAAGGAACGAACTTGTAGGAAACGTGGGGGTCAAAAGGTCACGATGGTCTGAGACAAACTTCCACGTCTCACCTTGACTATAACAACCAATTTGTTAATTTTCTCACTAACAACCTTACCGGATACAGACAGAAAACACATAAAAGCACAAGAAAGACAAAAGGGATGATGTGTGCAGCCACTTTCAGCTTAAAATTACAAATGTTTCAGTAACAGGCGACGGGGTCATGACCTTTTGGATTGCTTGCGAGATGGCCCGATCGCGCACAAAGCGACCAGATTTCTTTCGAAAATTCCAACTTGTAGATCGCAATTTTTTCCTGAACTTTTGCTATCCCCAAACTAAGGCTTAAAATATCTTTACAACAATACCTTAAACATGTATGATTTGGTAGCGTTTCTTTAAAAAATCACCGAAACTCAACCAAGAATTGACTTTTCCTACAAATCGTACGTATTTGGCGCAAATTTGAGGCGATTAACTCAGCAATTTCTCTTTGTAAAGGATGTTGATCGATTGTCCTGAACCCATTCTATTATCATACGCCCAAAAAACATAGTTTAAATGTGGTTTACAAGTTGGAATATGCCGATAAATAATATACGCGATTTTGGCGCGAAAATGTCAATATAAAAATCACGTGACACCTTTTATGCAAATTTAAGTGACATAAACTGAAAGAGCTATCAAAACTACGTATGTGTACCAAATTTCATCAAAATATGACCAGTAGTTTTTGAGAAATAAAATTCAGCTCGAAATTCAGTCTGGACCCCTGCTGGACCCCTGCCTTAACTCACTTGCGTGGTTGTGCTTGTGCCTCGGGTAGTAGCATTGTGAATCTTAGCATCTGTGAACAAGAAAGTGAGTCAGCAATCGAGTTATCAGTTCCGTTAATGTGGGCTATCAAGACATGGAAGTTACCTTTGGCTGCCTGATAAAAGATGCCTCTGACCAGGTGCATGATCTTCGGGCATCTGGCTGAGCCTTTTTTTTCCAAATATGCACTACTGTTTGGTTGTGAAAGAGGATACGGTGGCCGTGCCACGAATGCCCCAAAATTGAACAGGCCACTAGTATTGGGTATATCTCTTTCCAGGCGATTGAGGCAGTGAGTGAGGTGGGCCAGGTGACGGTGAACCAGTGGCCCTTATGGTAGCCATCACAGCCAATGGTACCGGAGGCATCGGTGAATAGATCCAGGTCACAGGATAAGGTCCAGTTTGGCTCCAGGAATGAGGCAGTACCATTCAACGTTGGCAAGAAGTCGCACCACCACTTCGCGTCGAGGCAGAATTCACTGGACAAGGTGATGGTGGAATTGAGTGCTTGAGCTGTTACACTGAGGTCTAACATACGACGGAGGAATATGTGGCCAGCTGAAATGCATTTGCACGCGAAGCTGAGGGTGCCAATGAGGGAGAATAGCTCTCGTTTTTGTGCATGTTTGCCGCTGTAGCCAGGTCGGGAGAATATAGAGGAGGTCTTGTAATTTGTCATTGGGAAGCCGCAATGTCATGGAGATGGTGTCAATGATGATACCGAGGAAAGTTATTACCAGGGATGGCCCTTTTATCTTCCCTGGTGCGATGGGGATGGCTAGGTCATCACAGGTATTGAGCATTGTGTCCAGTAGATGATGGCATTGTCCAGAGTGTGATGGGCCGGCCCCAAGGTAGTCATCCAGGTAGTGCAACAAGTCCTTCGTCCCTGCCCTAGATTGAATGATCCAAAGAAGGTCTTCGGCAAAGCGGTTGAAGAGGAATGGAGCAGAGCGTAAGCCGAATGGTAACACGCGATCAAAGAAGTATAGTCCTTGCCATTTGAAACCAAGGAGGTGCCAGTCTACCTTTTGAACGGGGCATAGGCGAAATGCATTTTTAATGTCCACCTTGGTAAGCAAAGTGCCCTTGCTATGTGCACCATGGCGACTGCGTCGTCGACACGGGAGTAGGTGAGGGTGTAGTCATCCTTGTTTATGTTTTGGTTGACAGAGTCATTTCCCGGCCGTGATAGGTCCATGATGATTCAATGGCCCCCAGAATTTTTGGGGCGCAACCCGAGGGAGTTGATGATGAAGTTCGGTAGTGGTGGTGTGCGGAATGGGCCAATTGAGTGGCCTGATTGAATTTCCTTTCGTATGGCTTTGGTAACAACCTCAGGGTCTCTCATGGCCGAGTTTGCGTTGCAGGTGTAGCGTGGGCCATTGGTCCCGGTGAAGCCGACGTTGGCGCCGTAGGTGAGGTCATGGAGTAGGGTGGCAGAGTTCGGGTGGCCTTCAAGGTTGATTGGTGTTGTTGGCTGTAACGTTTCGAGTATCGCCGGACTGGCGATCGATTCCCTCAAAAGGGCTGGGGTGGCTGCTGACCTGTGACCAGGTTGTGTTGTTGAGCGTTGTGGTCAGATGAGGCGCACACTGTGCATTTGTGTATTCTCCCATAGGGACATGGGGTCTTGCAAGTCCCACGGTTGAAGGAACAACATACCTGTTGCTGTTGTTGTTGAGTGGATTCAGGCTGTTTCTTGGCATTGGTATTGTCCCAGTAGTAAGGGTTCGTGGTGCTGTTCAGACGTCTGTTGCACTCGGTCTTGACTTGAACTCGTTGCCCACATCCGAAGCATGTGGGGATCAGTAGATGTGGGTGTTGTTGGAAGTGGAAGAAGTGCAGCTCTGGATCCGGCTTGCCCCAGTTCACCTGGTCAGGGTAGCGTGCTGCATTCAGGCGGAATGCTTTGTCGTAGTTTAGCCAGGCCTCAGGTTTATATGCAGCTGCCTGTGCTGCTATGAAACGGTGGTAGTTAGCCAGGGGTATAGCTAGGTGCGGATAATAGAATGATCTATACATTAAAGGGCCATTATTTGTAACTTTTGACCATTTTTTACCTCGGAAAATTCCATGTTGGAGGCTCATATTTGTTGCAAAATGTTGTCTTACGAAGAAATAAACATGATTAGTGATGTTATAGCCACATAAAACTGCTAATTTTTGTTCAAACGTGTTGCCCTTCCGAGCTCGTTTGTTGACGTCTGGCATGCTCAGCGTGCTGGGGAGAACGCAGATAATATGTTGACGCCGCGATCACGCCAGATGTACAAGTTCACGTTTATTGTGGGATCAAAACAACATTGCGTCGTGGATTGCCAGACATCTGGCTACGCAACATGCTCAAACAATGGACTACGACGTAAGTACCGGGCATAAGCAATGAATATTTATTTTGAAATCGCTGTGAATGGCTCGCGCAGGTGCAGAAGAATGCCTACGTTGCAATCCGCGTGTCAACAGAGTTTGTATTTCTGTCCGGACAAAAATTGAAAATTTCGTTGTAAAATCACATGTTATTTAGTTGTAGGGCACGTAATGTTTCCGAATAATATGCGATTCTCTGTTATTTGACAGGCTATTCAACATGAGCCAGTGATCATTTCGATCAAAACTAACGGAAAAATTGCAAGAAGATACAACTAATGGAACTTTAAGAAGGTACTGTAACAGTGAGACCAGATCTCAAAGTTGTCAATGTTCTTTTGTTTGACTTCGGTGGTGAACGTAGCTATACCCGTGTTGTCAGGATCAAAGGCTATTTGTGTTTTTGTGGCCCTTGAGGCGCTTGGGGCAAGGGCATCGGGATATAGCTCACTGAGGTCGATGAACTTACCGATGTTCGCCAGATTGTTCAGAGTCGTTTGCTCAACGTATGGTAGAGGGAGGTCGGCTGGCGGTGTAGCTGCTGATGCGTTAGCCGGTGTTCCCGAATGAGGGGGTGGACGCCGCATTGTTTCTGTGGAACTAGGAAGCTGGGTCCGCTGCAACATGGGTGCAGCCATGTTGGCTGTTATGTTGTTATGAGGCGCGCCTCCTATGGTGGGTTGATCCAGGAAGCAATGTACGCCATCAGCGGTGACCAGGTCAGTTGTGTGGGTCGCTGTAATGGCTGGTTGTTGTTGTGTTACAGCATACACCTGCTGTTGGTGAGTCTGCGAGTGGGCCGGTCGGGCTGCCCGCTCCACACTTAGTCTTGATGATCGAAACAGGCAATAGAGGTCCAGTATCTGTGTGAGCGGAAGTGATAGGGTGGCTTGAAGGGTGATGCGCCGTCAGGCCAGCAGCACTGGTTGTTTGGACTTGCAGGTCACGTCGGATCGATTCGACGGCTGTGGCGATTCCGGCCTCAATGAGTTTGGAGATGTGGTCTGTCGCTCCCTGCATTGGTACTGTATTGGGGTTCGAAGTGGTAGGGCGCAGGTCATCGGTTTGAGCCTGTGTTCTCCGTACCAAGTAGGGATCAAGGTGCTTCGGAGTCCTCTTCGGTCACGATGAAGATCGGCGGGCAGCTTGCCCGGTCTTTTTCTTTGTTTTACCCATGGTCGGGATGCGGGAAGGATTTGTGATGTGTACGTTATCGTTGCAGGAGCTGAAGTGGCGGCAAATGGTTTTGGCGGAGGGGGGTATGCATGGATAGCTCATGGTCAGTGATGCGAGCAGATAACGAGTTGGCCGTCATCCAAGGCATGCATGGCATTCATATTTGATAGTGAGGGTGGACAAGAAGCAGCTGTGATTTGAGAGGCAAGGGTTCATTGTGTGTTAAGCGAAAGTGCGAGGCGTGGTTATGAGGCAAAGGTAGAATGGCCTGCGTCTCCGTGCCCTTCCCCGCGTTAACCATGATTATGGCAAGCCATAATCATCCAACTTATGTCCTGTAGGTTATGTGTCTGTACAATATTAGATTGTGTGATATTATACTGAAATGTGTTGTTTTACATTTGTTTACTATAAACTGAGGTGTAGAAAACATTACTGGCTTTAAAATGAAATCAAAACATTGTTCCTGAACTGCCAACTGTACAAACAATGATGCCAACATACCGTATTTTCTAACAATTTGTCATGAACTTTGAAGCTTATTGGCCAACTGTTACTGTAACAGAGAGTGACTTTAATGGGGATACTCAATACCATTCTGTAGTAACACACTTTGTCATTTTAAACATATTTTCAGGATAAGACGCATCACAATACAATCTGGAATATTACCAAGAGACAAAATGGACGAGTCTGCAGCACTGTTTGTAACATCATGGAAGAACAATTCATACAGCCCAGCAAATTGGAAACTAATTACAGACATCTGTGAAAACACACTGAAGAAGAAGTCTAAGTTGTCAACAATTCATTGCACTGTCCTTGATGTTGAACTGAGTGAAGAACAGAGGGAAGATGCAACACGATATGGAGTAACTTTGATTCCATCTACAAGGCCAAAATGGTCTAAGCCAGATGAAGATCCGCCTGTAATCAACTGGCTTCTCAACCACTATAACTACTATCCAGGACTTGCAAAGTTACAAGATATCACACATGTAGTCGGGATGTATGCAAAGACACACAATGCTGCATCTGCAATACATGAAAGTCTCTTCCAAAAAGCCAACCTTCATCTGGTGCCTTCTAAACCTGCAGCATTATTTGTTGGAGATTCCTGGAATGAAGATGAGTTTGGTCTGACAGGATTCCACAGAACTCTTGTCCAGGATTTCTGTGAAAGGAAGGCCAAGGCAGGAGAAGATCTGAAAGCCTACTCTACTGTACTTGATGTCAAAATCAGTGATGACCAGAATAAAGATGCTGAGAGTTGTGGTGTTACCTTGATTCCAGCACAGAGAAAAGAGAAAGCTGATCACAGAGATGATCCTCCAAAGTTAGAATGGTTGTTGAATCATGAAATCTACTACCCAGACCTGCAGAAATTAGAAAATGTCCAGTATGTTGTTGGTTATGCTCCAAAGACAGGACGTGCTGCTGCTGATATCAGGAGAAAACTCTTTCCAGGTGCAAAGCTAGTTTTCATCAATCATGCTTGCCCAGAACGTAACTATCTGCAAGCTGAAGAGTACAGTCTGTCTGAATTTGAAGAAAAGATGCTGCAAATGGCAAGTGAGGCAGATATACTGTTTTCCATAGGACCTTACATCTTTGATTATTTCCAGAATGCATACAGGGCAGAATTTGAGGGTAGAGACCTGTCCGACATTCCACATGAGGAGATTCTTCCAAAACCAAACAGGTGTTTCTTTGTGAAAGATCCAAAGTTAAGGCCAGTCACACGACACCACATACTCACATATGGTCAGATGGATACACAGATGGCCATAGAAGGGTGCAAGTCTATTGCAGCTTCCATTGGTACAGCGGCCAATCATCGAAA
Organism: Ptychodera flava; assembly: GCF_041260155.1. Taxonomy (NCBI): domain Eukaryota; kingdom Metazoa; phylum Hemichordata; class Enteropneusta; family Ptychoderidae; genus Ptychodera; species Ptychodera flava. The sequence continues at coordinate 45,949,276 of NC_091932.1, read as the reverse complement.
AGCACATTGCAGCAGCCACCCAGACTGGAAGATACAAGGAGTTTGTAAAAAAGCTGGCAGGACTGAACGGAAGATTTTAGCTGATGCATCAAAAAGTCCATATGTGTACCCGAAACTCCAGCCAGGGCACTCGGCAAAATCCCTACTAACATCTCTACAACAGTCTCATCTGTGTCTGCCTTCACCATGCTATTGGGATTACAGTTTTCATGGTTTGGAAGCGATGGCTTTTGGTTTGCCTACTTCAGTCGATGAGGATTCTCATTTAGGTCACTTTGTTATAAAACACTTAGAAATGCACATTGATTACTGTGTTGTCAGCACTGGTAAAGGAAAACTCTCAGAGAAAATATCACAACATCTACAAGAGACACCTCTCGCTTTCAAGAAGGCAAAGGCTCTGAAAACTGCTCTGACAAAGTGTGAAGCTATCACTGAAAATTTTGCCAAATTTGCGTCATTATTTAAAGGACCAATAAAGAAAGAAACTGAAGATGACGGTATGTATTTATGTTTCAAATTACAAATTGTCCAAACAGCTGCAAATCTAATACCATGCAGGAAAGCTGTTGCTATCATTACTAGTAACCCAGCTGATTGAGAGAAAGTTGTTTCAACCATTTTCTCCTCTACTATACCATGTCTTTGAAGAGCCACATATCATGTTCTTCACAAAGTATTGTCACTTGGAACGTCTTTATGGTTCAACTCTAGTTTTGAATAAAATACAGCAAATCAGCCGAACTTTATAATGTCAAACTAGCAACTTTTGGAAACCTGAGTGCATGATGAAATTCATTATCATATTACCCATGCCCATATTGCTACATCCTAGTGACGTTCAACGTAAAATATCAGCCGTGATATTTCACGGTAAACGTCGAGATATGCACGATGAACGTCATCAGTTTTAGAGTTTTCCCGAACTACATTAGCAGTTTGTTGGTAAACAACGTAAACAACAAAATGGCTGCCGCTCCCCGCCTGCGAAGCGATGTTGCCGACGTAAAAACTTGAAGGGCTTCAAGGAACACGGGTATTTCTGGTTGCAAAATACGGATATATCACGTTGAGTCGTGAAATGTTTTCCCATGGTATTTTTTTGGCCAAGTTCTAGCAAACATTCTGCCGTTCGCACGGCGCCGGCACTGTGCACGGTCTCCACCAAACAGTTAGTGAGCGCGTGGCGTGACACCGATGTCGCGCGTGCGACTACTGTTGACATGGCAACTCTCAGGGTAAACTAACAAGATGGCGTCCCCTCTCCGCGCGAGCTCCGTGCCGTACGACGATCGAAATCAGAATAGATTTAAAGCTGAGCAATTTTTGATCGGTTACAGTTGTAATAGCATATGCGCACCTTAAAATGTTCCTTCTGTATGACGATTTTTGTATCCCGGTGTCTTTCTTCTTGGGTTTCATTGAGATATGGACGACTTGCAGCGATGTTGGCCTGATGTTGACATTTTCGTCGTATACTTTATGAATGAAGCCTGTTCACATAAACATTCTGATATTTATGCGCAAGGCGTAGTAAAGTAAAGCCTCAAAATTAAAGGTTTTTCGTTCTATTAGTAAAAATTCCCTAAAATTATGGGCATGGGTATATGATAAATCGGTTATTACCCAATATCGCCTGTTCCTTGTGTCGTATCAGCATTCGTGTCATTTGTGCTGCATCAGACACTCGACTTCGTCTCCTGTCTGACGCAGCACAAATGACACTCATGCTGATACGACACAGGAACAGGCGATATTGGGTAATAACCTCTAAATATCACATTGATGTCACAAGTAAAAGTAACCACAACATATCAATTTTGCGGTTTATGGGATATCTACCACTTATGAAAATGACAAAGCTATGGTGAAAAGTCAGGTAAACCATGAAGGACAATATGGGACAGACATAAATTTTGACTGTGCTTGTGAATGAATTTAATAAAATAAGCAGTTGAAAATGATATGATAGAGTTTGCATTAATGTAAAGCATAATTAGAGTACTGTATTGTTGACATTTTCCCTTGTTTAATCTTATACTTCATCAGCTGATGTAAGTTACAATGGAAAATCAAGCATGCAATCAACAAAGCAAGTTCCGGAATCATTGAATGGTACAATGTCAACATTAGCTGTGACTGCAGATGACAGTATTGGAAGCCAAGGGATCGAAGAAACACATGGTGATGTGAAGGATGAGGAAGATACAGAGTCTGGCCAAGTAAAGACCACGCCGCCTGAGAAGGAAAATGAAAAACCAAATACTAAAGAGGCAAAGGTCGGAAATTGTAACAAGGAACATCAAGGTAATTTTATGGGCACATCCAAGATAATACCCAATAGTAGCTGAGCATTGCTGTGCAAACAGGAGAGACTGTTAATCACACAATGCCGTAATTTATAATGAGTACTGTAGTTGCAGCTTTAGCCTAGGGGACCCTGAAATCTGGTCGTTCTTGTTGCTGTTTGTATTGTTGTTTATGTTTATATAAGTGTTGCTGTTGTTGATGTTGTTGACCAATAAATTCAACGAACAGAACTCTTGTTGTTGTTTCAAAAGTAATGTAGATGTTATAGGAAGCACTTCTACACGGACATTATTGTTATTTGACCCAACACAACTCTCTCATAATGTATACTCGATATGAAGGTGTACGTTGGCAGACTTACATCGAATCAAGTAATGATAGTGTCCTTTTAACGTTTCCTATAACATCTACGTTAGGTTTGAAACAACAATAACACAATAGTTATGTTTGTTGAATTTTATTGGTCAACAACAACAACAACATGACTAATATAAACATAAACAACCATACAAACAGCAACAACAACAACCAGATTTCCAGGACCCGTATGGCTTTAGTAAACCTAAATAACATTCTCCCTATTGTCACACCTACATGAGATGTGAAATACAGAGGTACATGTACATTTTTAGGTAATTTCAGTTGTGAGTTCTATTCATTTATTGTAGTAGTAATCATAAATTATAGATTAATAAAGTTCCAGGCACACTTGATCCAGTGATTACCTTTTAATGTTGTACAAATTCTACAATTTTATGACAGTGAACACATACCAGTATGGTAGCATTGCAATTTTCTTAACAGATTTGCACCAGTGGATCGATATTGATGTTAGTACATGTAATTCAATGTGTACCTTGATTTCTGGCACTCTACATGACCACGAAATGAACACCCAAAGTCAATGATTAGAGGTATGATGTCAATCATGGACATGTTTTGCAGACTGTTTCCATAACATCACATCTTTTGTCCATTACAAATGCTTCAGATAAGAAAAAATCAAAACATAAATTATCATCCCATAACATTGAAGATTCAGTTATACATCTTTAAGACGACTAGCAGCAGTTAAAATTGAGGAATTCCTGGCATTGGTCATCAGTAAAAATTATTCACATTGAACCTTTAATTCAAGACACAAATGACAAATAATTTATCATGTTCATTTATCAACAACACTGTTTTTTCTGATTATTTCCGCTATCTTTACATCAGATTTCCAAGTTAAAGTAGCCTTAGATGAGGAGATGCTTCAAAAACGTCTCAGACAATCAGAAGAACAAACCCAAGCCGTCTCTGTACAACCACAACAGAATGGTCATGAGGTGAAGACTGCATGGAGAGAATGTGAACAAGGACTGAAACGCAGAGTGCAAGCTGTGCTGGCAGATGAAGACAGCTGCAATGAAGTAAAGAAAGTCTGCAAGGAGAAAGTTGGTCTGGACCCAAATACTCTAACAGCAGAATCCCTGGGAATCTTGCTGAAGATTTTAACACTTTATTATCTCTACAGAGTAAAGCAGACTTGTAGATCTAGGAATCTGGCCAAAGCACTGGAACCACTGCTGATTACAGATGAAATGAGAAAGATTGCTGACACAGTTGGTATAACACTGCAGTTGAAAGCTATGTATGACATGGCAAAGTTTGAAGAAATTGAACTTTTCTTCATCAACCGTAAGTTCAATTCAGAATTTTGCTCATGAATCATCACACACAGTGTTTGCTTGGCAACATGTGCCAGTTTATGTTTAATGTTTTTAACACTACTGGTAGTGTACGTTTGTAAAAGTACCATGGACCAAAACAGGTCTCTTGTTCACTGCCTGTGACTAAATTTTCTTCCTTTCAGGTGATGGTGGAGGAGTTCAACCAGTTACATTCCATGATGACACAGAAGACAATGGTGGGCATTGTAACTTCGATTCAGAGGTAAAAGAAAGAATATCATGTCTTAGAACTTAAATGAACTGTATACAAATAAAATATTGTGCTTTTATCCTGACCTGTTGAAACAATTGCAGTGTTAAGCTAAATTACTGTATAAGATTTGGCAGCTGTATATAAGCATCATTTCAATTGTCATGGCTGAGTGTTCATCTTAACAATACAGGGTTTAAAGCCTTCAATGTTCATTCAATGACTCTTGCTGAAGGTGCTCATACTAAGTCAAAGCCACTTCAAAAGATCAGAAACACACATTCATAATAAAATAGAAATACACCTTCTAGTGGTCAGTACAGCACATTGGTACACAAGATGTGTATAAATTCTCTCCAATTTCTCTCACTGTAGCTAAAGCTCGTCTGGTGACAGTGCAGTACTGTGACATTTCTTCTTCAAGGCACCCAAATCAATTATAATTAACTACAATTGATTAAATTATTTATTTATTCAGCTTTGACATGAATTTAAGTCAGGATGAGTCGCACAGGTGACTGACATCTATAAAAAAGCAACTCTCCACAAAAGAACAAATTTTACAAGTTACACATACAAAAATAAAAACAGAAAAGACAAATGATTTAAGATAAATTCAAAAATATAACAATTTCAAAACTATACAAAAAAATTCAAAAAAAACCCCAAGACAGAGAAATTAACAGAGACTACAACTTTTTCAGTGGCACTTTCCCACCCAAGTACAAGTGTTATCAGGATAAAATTTATTGTTTAACAGACCTGTGTTATGTTTTAATAATATAGACTTGTATGACCTAACACTTGTTGAAGATTTGCCATGAAAGGGCATTACACCACATGAGTAAACAGCTCTATTAAAAAACGAATGACAAAAACATTCAGTTTTAAGAGCTGGCATCTTCATGGAAATATCATCAGGGGATTTGAATGTGACAAACTGGCTTAAACTTAAATCATACATACCAATAAAAAATTTAGCTTAAAAGACACAGTCATTTAATTCTCTCAAGTAGCTCAACAGCAGCAAATTCAATTTAATCAATGAGCTTTTAATATCCAGTTGTAAAATACATTTTGATGTACATGCTAATGTGAAGGCTCTTGAAGCAACAAGAACATAATCACAGCTGCCTTCATATTACTGTTTCATTGATTAAATTTTTCTTAAGCACCCAGTCACAATATATATCAGCAGTATTGATATTTAGTATATATTGCAACATTGTATTATGCTATTAAAACGTAAATAGCAAAATTTTAGAGTGATTCATAGGACATTGTCCAAAGATTATTATGGCAAACTTAATCAGACTGAGTGTGGACTTAGCTTTTTGCATTAACTTTCTCTGATTTGTTTGTCAGGGTGAAAAACCTAGTTTGTCACAGCAAGAGAGTGATCCAATTGTTGAACCATCCCAGACCAACCTTGAACAAAGTGAGTATTCAAAATTGCCTTAACCTAAACATTATACAAGAGTTCAAACCTTTGACATAGCTAGCTCCTAAAAACTCAAATCACTTTGCACAAGATAATGTATACTTTTGATATCAACTCAAATTGTCATACAAACTATTAAACATCCTAACATCAGGACTTTCATACTAGTATAGTTTGGACTAGCCATGAATACTAGTATGCAGCATTACAGAGGTGGACTCATTTGAGGAAACAGGTCATACCCCTGCAGACCAATGATGGCCTGTCTAATCCTGCATACTCATATGAACTTCATGAAAAATATCTAGTATCTTACAACACTTGGTTTGTTTTACAGGAGAATCATATAGGCTAAGTAAGAGTATAATTAACAGAAAAAGTTGTTGCTGTTTGAGGTTGATTCCAAACTTGAAACCAATTCATCCACTGAGACTGGTGTACATTAAAGCCAGTGGTGGTACCTGCAGCTAGTAGCAGATCATCATGAATTAATCACCAATCCATCATCACAAAATTGTTTTACTCTTGAATCTTGTGTAGTATGTGCTGTTATGAACCCAGGCACAATATTTCTATCTGTGTTCTCTGAACTCTCTTCAGATTAACTGGATATAGAAATCCTATATATACAGTCTAGGTGAAATAGACAGTTCATTAGTTTTCCAAGCTGATGTAATGGAAAAGAAGTTTTTATATACTACCAACAGTATATCTTGTATTACAGGTTTAGAAGAAACGCTCACACAACATGGTGATCCAACTCTGTCCATCACAGCAGCCTATTCATCACTAAGTTTACAGGCTAGAAGTTTACTGCCAATAAAACAAAGCAAATATCAACTCACAGATTCTGACATCAGATATTTGGCACTGGCAAAGTCCAAAGTTCAGTCTTTACAAAGCCAGCTTGACAAGGCTTTCACAGATAAGTCAATACTGGAAGGCAGGTTAACTGATGCACTAAATGAAAAATCACAATTCAAAATGCAATATGATAAATATCTGCAGAAATATCAAAATGCTGAAAAAGTAGTCTCTACACAGCTCAGTGAAATCAACACACTAACAGCTCAGCTCAAACAAAAAGACAATGTAATAACTGGACTGAGGACACAACTAGAACAAGTATCTGGTGCACAATCTGATATTGAACTGCTGAAGAAACTTGCTGAAGAGAGACAACTTGGTGAAACAATTGTCATCTCTGAAATGGATGACATCGGTGAGTTAAACTACCTGAATCAGAACAAATAAATGTTTGTTTGTTTGTTTGTTTGTTTGTTTGTTTGTTTGTTTGTTTGTTGGTTTTGTGGTTTATTTATGTATATGTAAGAAGTGCAGTCGTAAATACAATCAGAATGGACAATTCAGGAGATTTTAATTCTGAAAATTAAAAATCAGTATTGCCATTTCATCCTTCTCTCAAGTTTCATGTCAATCAGGAGTTTCTTGACATTTCCATGACTAAATTATGTCCTTTTACCTATAAATGCAATATTTAAACTTTTCTTGAATAAAAGAGAATATTTTTTCCTCAGTCGAGTGTCAAATTGGCTTGAAGATCACACTGATTATCATTCAAATACTTATTGTCATTGAGTGCAGCTAAGAGCCAGTCATGGCATTAAGCAAGATTGGAACGGATGGTTACTCATTCTTGTATTCACTAATTGCCACTGAAATTTAATCAACCCCACTTTAGACCCTGGTTTACAGTAAAAATTAATACCCCTATTTAAACCAAATGGCTGTAAACCCACTCTATTGAGCAGCACATATACATACAGTATCGGCAAGAAATTAAATGTATGTGCCCGGCTAACACTGATTCGCGGAACGGAATGAGCGGAACGGAACGGAACGGAATAGCCACACCAAAAAGAAAAATAGTTTCTCTTAATTAGAGTCCTTTTTTCGGAGCGGAACAGCATGGAATTTCGGATCTAAAACAGAAATTTGGATTTAAACAAAATATCATTTTTCAACCCTTAAAGTAATGCATCTGTTTTTCGAAATTTCTCTTGCCGTGATGAAAATCGTGAATAAGACTACTAATGAGAACTTCATTCCATAGAAACACACTTCGGGAAGTGTGGTAGAGCAAGTACAATAAATCAAACATCACACATATAATCAGGCAAGACTGCTTCCGCGACTGCTGCTGGGAATGAATAAGACTACTGGACTGAAGCTATAATTCAAATCTGAAACTACACCTGAATCCAAACCTCACCCTGGATATCGCATCTGCTGGAGGATGCTATGGCTACCAGGAGGTGGCGGTCTCGGTATGAAATATCCACCTCGATGGCATGGCGCCAGATTACATTTGGCACGGAGGTGAAAAACAAGGGAGGTGGTGACGGTCTAACTTCTAAAATTGATACATAGTAACTGCATTGCTGACTGTGTGTTCATTGGCGCTGATGCAACCCCTGACTAGCGTGATGGGAGTCTCACAAACAGCAAGGCAGGGCGCGGAGTGGCAGGGCCAGGTACACCTGCAGCAATTTATAAGTTTTACTGACAGTGCGTCAAGGTGAGTTCCTGGATTAATTTATCTAAACTGTCCAAACTTACGAAAGTTGTAAAGACATTCAGATCCTGTACTCTAAATCTGCTTGCTTTTCGAAAAAATATACAGATGCTCGTGTGGCGGTGACAGCTTAAAACATTGCGATCGTACGTAACAAAACAGAGTGCACAATTACATGTTGGCCATAGACATGCCCTCTTTTGGGTTGACCACCCCTCCATACTATGGTAGTGCCCTCTATAAGGTGTGATTCTCGGGGTTAGATTTAAATTTAGATGTAGCTTCAAATTGAAGTTACAGCCTCGTTTCCTGTGGCATTTGACATAATTTTCATTTTGAAAACTTTAAAAATTAAGTTGCCTTACTTGAAGAGTTGAATAAATGATATATTTTCTTTAAATCAAAATATCTGTCTTAATTCCATTCTTTCCGCTCAAAAATCCAGTGGGCGAAAAAAATGGACTCTAATTAAGAGAAGCTAATTTTTTATTTGGTGTGGCCATTCCGTTCCGCTCTTTCCGTTCCGCAAAATAGTGTAAGCCTATGTGCCCCCCTTCTCCCTTGGTCCTACCCAGTGCAATCATAGACAGTAGAGGGGCTTCTTCCTCTACTGTCTATACTCAGTGCAATTTGGACCAGTGTTCTCCCCAGTGCAATTAAACATAGTGGGATGAGTTTAACATAATAATTCAATTGTTAATGCAAATTATTTTTTAGCTCTTATGTTCTCAGAAATCCTGGGGAGAACTCTGTATGCACTTTTTAATGTATCTGTACATGTATGTTACTAAAAAATTAAATCTCATTGTCTTTCTTCAAATTCATAATAAATTTCTGTCAATCCCTTCAAAATATTCATTAAATTCAGAGTGACTTTGAAAACAGTTTAATTTGTATTTCATAATGGATTGTTTTGCCAAGAAACACCCTTTCAGTGTGCACAGGTGACAGCTAACACAGCACATCAATTTTCATGAGGACATAATTGCATTGACATCATCTTAAAGAATAGAAAGGATTTCCAGTCTTCATAGAGATGAATGGGCCAATTATCACTTTTCACAAAAGCTATCATGAGTTTTTCATTTATTTTTGTCTGTGATGAAATCAAAGTTTTCACTTGACACTCATGCAGTTTTGTGCTTTGACTTGTTCAGGTTGTTTAAGTAATGCAAATGTAAGCATGACAGCTAACATGTCAGAATGGAAGGTACCTGCTATCAAGACTAATCAGATGCAAAAACAATCCTATGATGAATTATATCTCACACTGCTTGGGGCTTGAAATTTTAATTTTAGAATGGTTGTCCATATAGATGAACAAAATATATTTTGGTGGACCACATTGGTCAGTTCAAAATGTATTTCCAGGTTACAAAATTCTAAACAGCCAGCCCTTTAAAGCTTGTGAACGTTGTAGCGTACTGAGTTATTACACTTTTGATAATATTTGTTGTCAACAAAGAGTAATTTTGCTTGATGCTGGACACTTTAAGTTGTCACGGTGAGGATAATATGAGTCCAAAATGATTTGAACAGATAATCGACTGGCAAAAAATTGATGTCTGAGAAAAATAATCGCAATCATACCAATCTTTAATCCAATGACAGTAGGTCAGAATTCGTAAGACAATAGTTGTAAACATAGACACAAAACAGCACAGAACATACAGTAAATAGACGGTACACTAACAAAGTCATATTCATGAAAGAAAGATATATGGACCTCTGGCCAGAAGACCAAGAAGTGATGTCAGGTGTTTCAAAAATAGTAAGCGCACCCTGTCCCACATGTGGCACCCGCCATATATCAATCTATAAGTCAGATAGGTAGTGGTCACTAACTAAGGCCCAATGTCACCGATGCCATCAGTGATCATTTGTCGAAGAGAGATATTGTATTTATCCACCAGCTTGCGATACCTGCCAAAAAAGCGTTTAAATGTAGAGACAAGTCTTGCTCTGGTGTAACCTTGATTTAACAGTGTAAGAGAGATGGCCATGTCTCTCTACAAACTCACCATATGAACTGCATGCTCTAGCATATCGAATAAGCTGGGAAATGTATACCCCATAAGCTGGTGAGAGTGGAATATTACTTATGAGGTGTGGAAAATTGATGATACTAACGTTGAAATCATCTCTCTTGTCATATAGCCTAGTAGAAAGGTGACCATTAGAGTCAAATTCAAGTAAAATGTCCAGATATGAAGCAGAAAAGGCCGTTTCTGTAGTTTCTTTACTCTCCAATTCTGGAGGATAAATCATAGCGAGATATTTACTGAATTCAGAGTTATTAATTGAAATAACATCGTCTATGTATCTATATGTTAGATTGAAAGTTCGAGCTACATAGACCTTTTTCTGTTTGATTAGGTTCTGGATAAATTGTGCCTCGTATGAGAACAGAAATAAGTCTGCAAGCAAGGGAGCACAGTTAGTGCCCATAGGAATTCCTATACACTGTTGGAAAATGTGTCCTCCAAATTCTACAAATATCACAATAAAAATTACCCAGTTCAATAACAGTGATAAAGAGACTTAATATTTTGATATTTTTGAAAGATATGTAATATTTCTGTGATGGTTTCCAACTCTCACACAGTTAACAACAGTGGTTTAGGGTGGGCCATTGTGTTTTCATTTGGTAAACCAAAATGTCCAGTGACAACTGTGACATTTAAAAGATTACATTAACTCTCTACTATTGATAGAATTATATCGTTTATAATATTTAGAAGTGACTGATATTTCAGCAGATAATGAGTACACCAAACCTAAAATCACTGAGATTGAGAAAGAAGAAGCATCGCAACCTAAGATGACTGGTACGGAGGGAAGAGGGATGGAGTCGACAGCCACATCAACACAACCTGAGATGACTGGCAGTGATGGAAGTGAGATGGAGACAGCCACATCAACACAACCTGAGATGACTGGCAGTGATGGAAGTGAGATGGAGACAGCCACATCAACACAACCTATTAAGATGAAAGGCAAGGATGGAAGTGAGATGGAGACAGCCACATCAACACAACCTGAAATGACTGGCATGGTGGGACGTGGAATAATGACAGAAGCTGTCACCACAGTAACAGAGCATCAGACAGGTAACAAAAGTTTACCGCTACTTTATATGATGTTTGCAATGTACAGATTGGCATATCAATAAGGATAGAGAAAATATTGTAGTCGCAACTTCCCATGATAATAAACATTGTTGTGCAAGTTAATTTTTAACCTTGATTTAGCAAAGCACAATGTAAGCAACTTAATTTTTGACTGATATAGTCATGAACACTGTCTTTATGGTACATGGGAGGAAATATTTCTGAGAATTTATTTTAAAGGAATTAATTATGATAATAGATCATAGTTGGATTGAGGAAGGAAAATAGATCATTCATCCATATCATGGGTCCTAAGTAGAATGGACAAGGGATTTTTCGGTGGCAGAACACAAGAGAAAGCACTAGAGTGTAGGATGTTCTCACACTCCCTCCTATGGAATGAATGAACATACAGGGTATACATTCATGGAATGAGAGCTCATTGGTCATTACTTGTCTTCATGCTTGTGGCATTCATATTAATTGATGAATAGGATGTCACAATCAGACAAGTTATTTCAAAATGAGTTTTTATGAATTCTTCACGAATGAAATATATATTGAAGTAAACCAACAGACTTATGTTAATATGGTTATTTTAATATTTATTATTATTATGTTATAAATGGCACAACTGTGAGAATAAAACTTACACTTTTGATGTGGATGACTTTAAACTACATTTTTCGACAGGTAATGATAAAACCAGAATTTTGCAAGTATTGGAGGAACATAAGAAAACTATTTGTACACACAAATCAGATGAGATTGAATGCTTTGTACTGTGCTGGGAACTTCTGTCTGATATATGAGCTAGACAGATGTTGAAAAATCTTGTGAAACACGAAAATCTCAACTCATTGTGGTGGGATTCTAGTAGTCCAAAAAAAGTTTACTCATCACTGGTAGTTTTTTTTGTCCATCCCCAGGGAAGAGAGATTCCAGTGGTATTTTTGGCAAGTTCTTCAAACGTCTTACTGGTCGCAAGGACAAAACTGATGGTAGTAAAGTGATGTCCATTGGTAAAAAGGAACTGAGTGGTTCAGTTACTGCTGGTAGTAAAGAGTTGTTTAGTAGTAGTGGTCCAGTGTTGTCTGTGATGTCTGGTGGTACATCGACATGGCCTGGTAGTAAAGAGGAACAAAGTGGGTCATATAGTGATGGCAGTGGCAAGGGAAGTGATTCAGAGTCCATGGAGAGGATGGTTGGTGGTGGAGCACTTTCTAGTACAGAGGCACTATGTGGATCAGATGTTGACAGGGATGATGAGACCAGTAATTCGGAGTCCATGGAGGAGATGGTTGGTGGTAGAGCAACTACAAGTTCAGCTGGTCAGTATATTACCATAGAGTGGTATAATTGAGCAATAGAGCACACCCAGCGACGGTATACCATGAGAATTTGACCAGTTCATGACATAAAATGCACGAGCGATAGCCAGTGCATATATGAATTGAACTGGTCAAAATAGAGTGGTATACCGTTGCTGGGTGTTATTTATTGCTATTTTATCATAACAGTATATTGAAATTCTGGCGTGGAATGTCAAAAACGAAATTTTGCTTATAAAGCTGGGAGCTTGCGCATATGCCAGCCGTGGTATATTGCCAATATACATGTACCATAGTTCTTTTCGCGTCTCGACCAATCAGATCACTGTATTTGCTCCATCAATATACTGGTATGATATAATTACAAATACGTGCACCATTTTTGGCTTAAGAAGCAATATCTTGATCAGATCTAAAACAATATTTTTTCAGACCGTAAGATAAAGATACAGTATCTTGTACACAGGATTTGCTTAATTTAATGGCATAGAATTATAATTGTCCATGGCTGGGCACATGAGTCTAACAAAACCTACCATGACTTCTTTATTCATTTATATTGCAAGGCAGTAGGTTGTTTCAAGTTACATGTACACACAAATGAAAATTACAAAGCAGTTTCCAAAATCCTGCAAGACTGACATGTAGCATATCTTTAAAGGGACAAAATCGGCCAATTTCTACACATTTATCGACGGCAATAATTCGCAGTCAAATCAATAGCCAACCCAAATAGTGACCATAGATGGCTTCAAGGAGATATAAAACTGCCCGCTTGCTCTTTATGGCAATGTTCAATGTTTGTTTCGGTGTCCACGTGATTGGAATTACTAACCGCCATTTTTTAACCTCATCACATAAGAATTACTGTGCATGCACACTACTTCACATCATCAGTTGGAAGAGTGCGTGTTAATGGCCTGTAACCTTCATACAAACTTTAGCACAATGCATAACGATGAGCACACGCAAAAACAAATTACAGTTAAATAGTGAAAATTAAAAGGGCATTTTCTTGATACTTTAACTATCAAATGACAGGGACTGTGAAACAGAAATAAAACCATAGACCCAATCCCCGGCGAAATGTCAACTGTGGTGTACCATGGTAAACAAGGTATTTGATGGTTTTTGATGTTTGACCATGAACTACCATGGTCGACTATGATATGAGACCACAGTAGGCATTTCAATACTATGGTCTACCACAGTTAACCACGGTCTATCATGGCTGACCTGTTTATGGATATCAGCTACCATGGTTGACCATGGTATTTGATGACTGATTGTATTTATGACCATGGTTATCGATGGTCAACTATGGTTGACCATGATATTTGATGACTCATGAGTTTAATATTGATGCCCAATTTTCTTGATGATCATATTGATAATAGGCTGTATGTATATACACTCCTATAATTTACATAGTTGAGTCTCTTGACATCATTCACAGTTATTAGAGAGAATTAATGTCATTGCCCGGGAAGCTTAGACCAATTTGCTGTATTCTTGTTCATGTCAGAAGACTGTGGACAAATATCCAGGTGAATTTCTTGGAATTATTGACATGGAGGGCATGAGAGCATTGCTACAATGGCAGGAAGTTAAGACTATCTGAGTCTCACTCAATGTTTGCCTCGAAACATGATATCAACATAGGCAAGGTCATAGGTCCATTGTCATTGGACCTTTGACCCTTTACCATGCTGTCACATGTCATAAAGCAATGCATTTGATTGGCTCATTTGAAGCAGCCATCTTCAAAATTCACTTCAAACAGATTGTCTGTTCAGTGAACAACTGGAAAAGTAGCTGTGCTTTTCACATCGATTTTGGGAGAAATTTTGGGGTTTTTTGCTCATTGAACATTCAGGGAAACACTCAGAAGATGTTGGAGGATGATCTTTGATAAAATCTGAAGGGCTTGGCTGTTATTGCAGTGGACTCTATAATGGAGGCTAAGTTTGCTGATCCTTAAGCGAGTCTGTCAAGTTATATTGACACCAATCAGGGATCACTGTTGTTTTGCAGAGTTAAGGTGAGGTTTATACAAAGATTTATTCTGTTCTGACAATTTTCCACCCTGGGTTTTGTTTCAAAAACCATCAAATACCATTGGTCGGTGATCATGGTTGACCAAGATTAATAACATGGTCAACCACGTTTGATACCCATGGTCAACCATGGTTAACCATGGTTAACTACCTTGGTTTACCGTGGTTGACCATGGTTGGTGACCATGGACAACCATGGTAATTTGTGCCATTTAACAAACATGGTCGACCATGAACTACCAAGGTTGAACATGGTCATATGACCATGAACTAACATGGTAGTCCATGTTAGACCACCGACACTTTCGCCGGGGATGGTTCTATGATAAAACTAAAACCATGTAAGATTGCTATGGTGACACTGATAGTGAAACAGTTACAGAGTCATACATTTTCTTTGCATTTTATGGTGAGCAAATCGTGATAAACCTACGTCTCCGCAGATTTTTATTTTGGGCATTTTTCTGCCATAGTGTTTTTTTTTCCAAACATGACATGATCCAGATGATCACTTGTTGAACTTTGAAACATCGCAACCAGAGATGTGACATCGCCGAGTACTATTGATCGATACTGCTCATAATTGTTTGTTAGGGGAGAACCATTTGATTTTTTGGGGGGGTATGGAGGAAATGGGTATGGGAGCAAATTTTTTTTTCCTGTCACAGTGACAGCAATTTTTTTTTCTACTGTCAGAGCTGCATCAATTTTTTTTTTCAAATGGAGTAGCAATGCAAATTTTTTTTTCTTTGTCATCAAGTTTGTGATGCGTTGTATATAAGGGAGCCGTCGTTATTTACGGCCTGAAACTCAGAAATTTCAAGTGACACCCCCCCCCCCCCGTCAACCATGATGAATTTGAGTAACTCCCCTCTCTAACTCTGAAATTTTGACTGATCCCCCCACTTAGAAAAGTTAAATACAAATACATGTATTTGTAAAATTTACAAAATACAGCAATTTAACAGTAAAGACCTTTGAAATCCTGATGTACTCTGCTAGACTATTATCAGTTATCTCATGATGGTTCAAAAAAGGTGAACCCATCAAAATGAAATTGCAAGTCACAATAAAATAAAGATATAAAAGCTCACGCAGTATCTAACCATATAGTATATTGTTTAATTTGGATGGGTATTATGACAAGGTTTTCACTAGGATATCTGACCGGGCAGAATTTGAAAGTACAGGGGGAGAACACGTGAGAGGCTTAGGGGGAAAGTGTCACAGGGGCTTTCCCCTATCTTGCATGGAAAGTTTAAGATATTGATGTGTGCAATGGTGCAGTCTGGTGCGATCTGAGAGGTGTTTTTTAATTTTTTTTACTAAGTGAAACTGTTAGAACACCCCAAGGGGGAGAGCACGAGAGGGGGTTTCCCCCTCTCGTATTGGAAATTTTGGGAAATTGATGTGTTTAATGGTGCAATCTGAGAGGAGTTTCAGGTTATTTTGCATTTGGTAAAACTGTTTGAAAATGACATTGAACACTGCAATATTTTTTTACATTTTATGCATGATCAGTGTTTGTGTCACAATATTCAACAACCAAACAATGACAATACAATTTGTGAAAAACAGTTCTGTTTGCCAGAGACTGAAGACAAATGAATATACAGGAACGGAAAATTTGTGACCTTCTTGTGTCATTTCTCCAGCTGCCAGCTTCTAATGAAAAGCATGAATATGGTATGTTTAACTGTCAAAATGGTCATTGAACTGAGGTAAATGAAAACATGTCTCTGTGATAATAAAGGATGAATTCACAACAGTTCAGTTTTGTCCTAGATCCTGTGAAAATTTTGAGAAATTGATGTGCGCCACGGTGCAGTGTAGTGCAATCCGATAGGTATTTTAAATTTGTCTTTTACCAGTAACACTGTTAGAAGAGCCGGGGGGGGGGAGAGCACGAGAGGGGGTACCCCCCTCTCGCATTGAAAATTTTGAGAAATGGATGTGTGCAATGGTGCAATCTGAGATGTGTTTCAATTTATTTCGCCAAAATATATTGAGTAACCCGTCCCCCTTCTTCCTCTCCACATTTTGAGTAACGCCCCCTTAAGTTTTCAATTTTTTTAGTGACCCTCTCCCTTGTATTTCATTTCATTTGTTGTTCCTCAATTTTTCATTGTCAACTTGTACATCTTCCTAATATATTTATATTGAGAGAATACTATTGATTTTAACACTAGTTTATTGACTCCTGTCTTCTGTTTTAAAATTTTCACAATTTACAGAAGTCAAAAAGTCCCCTTTAGATAGTGCCTATGCCATTGAGATATTGCAACAGAAATCCTGAAATATGATTTCTTGGGTCAGGAAAGGGAAGGAAAACATTGAGTGCACTGAGGTGTAAGTAGACCTATGTAGTCCATGCTCATATCATAAGTGCTGGGAAAAAAACATAAGAATTGCTTGTGGTAAAAACATTTGCGCCGCCTATGGCGGCGCGCCGGCAAAGAATACATGAGAATAGGGTTTCCAAATTTTGCTAATTTCTGGTGCATTGTGACAATTTTTTTTTTCACTTCTGTCAGTTATGACAATTTTTTTTTTCTCAGGCCATGGCAGGATCAATTTTTTTTTTCTTCTATCTCACCTGGCGACAATTTTTTTTTTCTCAAAATCCTCCATACCCCCCCCCAGAAATCAAATGGTTCTCCCCTTACTTCTTGACACACAAAATCTCTGAGAATGTTATTGAACGGGGTATTTCTCTGTGCCTCACTACTGTTGTTACAGTTGATCGGTATTTGGAACCACAAGTGAGTACAAGGATGGCATGATGGTGACTTCAAATGACAGCAGTCACCCTTGTCTTCCGTTGGCAGTCACTTGCATCACATGGCAGTCACTTGCATCACATGGCAGTCATTGCAGCGTTTGCTGGGTATCTGCTAAAGTGCGGGCTGCGGGTTGCGGGCTGCGGGTTGCGGGCTGCGGGCTGCGGGTTTTTAGAATTATGGCTAGATTTCTAATATATGTAATATGGCATTTAGTATATAAGAAATAAAACCTTTAGAAGGTGTCTATTATCAATAATCATGATCAGGTCTATCGTACAGTATCCCTTTTCCTGCCAAGTCCATATTTTCAACATCAGGTCAAGATGGTTAAAATTAATGAAACACAACATATTCCATATTGTGTATTTTAACATAATACTGTACATTTGAAGGCTGTTGAAAACAATATGCTGTAAAATTGATTTTTGGACTAAAGATGCTATAACAGACCATACCAAGTGGGTGAAAATACGTCATGTTTCTGAAAAAAAATCAAAATCTGCTAAACTAAAAGCGGCGATTCCGAGGACCAATTTATTTGTTCCGAGCTGCCTGGCCATCACAAATAATTTGGGATCTGAAATCACTTTTCTTTCTTGCCATGGATGTGAGTGAGAAATAATACCAGACTGACAAAAAAACTTCGCGCCTCGGAAATGTCGCCACTTATCGCGGAATGAAAATTGTTACATTTCTAGTATCAGGCCATAGGAAGTAAATTCTTTGTAATGCATCTATTCACAATTCGGTTCTAGGGCAGCACATACAGAAAATTAAACAATGCCTACTTAAATGCAATGTGTAAGGAAAGATTTGACTTCAAAAAGCGTAGAAGTGTTGTGTATATAAATTCCGTGTATTTTTCATGAAATCTTTAAAAAGAAAAAGACGTACGACAATGGACTTAGCTTACTTTGCCGTTTCGGTTCAACCGAGGTCACGACCACAGAGAACGACATTCCGCTAACATTTTACGCGAGAATTTCAGCGGGAAAAACACGTCGGTGCGTTGACTTATTTTCAGGAATCGATCTAATAGGAATATTTTTGGATGAGTTTGTGTTCTGCAGCTCTCAATAATTGTGTATCTCCTAATATCATGAACATATTCTATGACTTGCACCTGCAGCATGATAGTCGCTCCATATGCATTTGATCCAGCGTGACTATGAAAAGTTTCCTAGGACTATTATCGTGTTCACCACAATAAAATAATTTTAAACGGCATTGAAAACGATTCTGAAAATTGTGCTTTTATCGGCGGTTGAACTAATCTGAAGTGTGAGAAGGCATGGCATTCTATGAAAAAGTAACAAATTATTAGGCGTGTCGAGTTTCAACGAACCGAAGTTCATCTCCCAGTTCATCTGTGCTGTCAACGATCCGAAACTTACTTTTAAACTATCCGTCCCAATCATTACATAAAAAGTTAATATAGCGAGTTGTTGTGAAATCTGTCTTAAAGCTTGTGTTCATATTATTACTCATCCGTGTTCAGTCATATCATTTCGAAAGCTTCGATCGGCAGTGCGCTGTGCAACGGCGAATGTTGGATGGGAAATGGACTATTCTGACGTTGGTGGTGCTTTACCAGATGTAAGCTAAAATAACGGCATTATTCAAGAAGTTCACGGCTTTTATTCCATAAACAAATACATCTAGATACTATTTTAGCATTTATTCTATCTACTAGCGAAAATGATACCAAAAATCACACATTTTTTCATGCCCGCAACCCGCAGCCCGCAACCCGCAGCCCGCAACCCGCAAAATAGCGCATCCGCGTTTGCTGCACTGACTGATAGTGGTTTGCCCGAAGTCGAAGACCGCCAAACAAACACAAACAGCCACTTACAGGAAATTGGCCTTAATTGCTGTGAATACAGTAAAATTAATGCTACGAACACAAATTTACATATTGTTTGGACCTTTATCTGTACAATTTTGTGTTCACTGGTACAGCTGAAAACAGAAGACTGATTCCCCTAGACATGCACCCAACTAAGCTACTGGAAGCCTATAGCTGGTAATACACAGCCCTGCCATGCAGAGCTTAGTAACTACTGCAAAACAATTTTGTATGGACGAAGCCCAGGATGAAACATATACCCGGAAGTGAATCAGATTTCTTGTGGGCAAAGCTCTTTTTCTCACCGGTTTCATTTAGATGTGATAGGAAAATGGCAAAATGATAGATTCAGCGATTGTGAATGGTAGGGGGCTAGACTCGATTGGTATGATACTATTTTCTAGTCCCTACCCAATTTACTAATGCTTAATGTGTCTGTATTTTTCTTTTTCTTTTCTGTTCTATTGGGAAATAAAATATCCTCAAAATAGTAGAAGTACATGTACATGTACCGGTATGTCTTGCCATATTGAAACAGTATCGTACTGCGTATTCAAGCACTCATGGGGCATAGACAGCATTCAGTACTGGCGTTCACTCCAAGATGTACGCATCAGTCGCCAAAGTATATCGATTCAATCTTACGATCACCGGGACAGCCTGCTGAAGTTTATTCTAGACTTTCAATTTACTCTGTTTTGATATTCCTATACCCGCAGTCCATGGGCAAGCCTAGAGGTACATGTACAAACAAAATGAAAACAAATCCACCATTTAGGCAATAGGTCACAGTGAGAGAGACTGAGAATAGGTACTGTCGTTGCAGCTTGCAGGCATTTGAAATGCCTTTTTGAAAAATGTTCTCTTTTGCAGCAAAGAACAGTATATTGAAGAACAGGATTGGTTGTCAAGTTCTGTACATGCAAAGCTGACTGTCAAAATGATGTAACTTAATTCAGCTTACAGCATCGATGGTAGGGGAATCCCGAACACAGTGTTATCCATCTGGAGCCATATGATTATATGCATCATGTGCACTGTGTGTGTTTTTTCACACGCGGATGCTCATAGCGGTGAACAGCCAAATTGATGGTCATGACCATTTATTATTTCTTGTGATGGTTTTATTTATCGTGTTTAAAACCGGGGTCGAATATATGCATGGTCATCCATTCATTTACTATCTACATGTCAAACACTACACATAGAGTCTCGTATCGAACAAAAGTCATGAAAAATGGCCGACTTTGTCCCCTTAAGTACTGATCTAGCTGCTACGAATTAATCATATGCAGAGGTTGTCGTGTGATTTTCTTAAGTCTGTTTTTGTGTTTCCCCCAAAAAGTGTGTAAAACTCCTTTATCAAGGCATCAAGTAAAAATTTGACAAAATGCCTTGGATTTAAAGTAATATTCACACGTCTTCTTCTATTTTACTAGATAGCTATAGATATACACACCACTGACAAAATCCAAGTTATATCAAGCATTACAAGAATATGATGAAAAGGATATCAATGTTTGTTTACAGCAGATAATAATTAATATTGACAAGAAATAAGTTCACATGACCAATTCCAGTTTGAGAAGACACTGATCTCAAGTGCATCACTGCATAAAATGAGAAATTCTTCTTCTGCAAGCTATATATTGTCAGTCTGTTGAAAATAAAATTTGCATTTTCATAAGGTAATTCAGCCATTCCGCATAATATCCAGCTTCAAATATGCAGTCTGACACCATCACATTACTTGAAACTGTTCTGTAACAAGGAAAACAGGAATCATTGATGATAAATAATAATCTTTGCGGCCCTGATACGGCTTTTGCGGCCCGAGGTCGTACGGCGGAAGGGGCCGAGCGTGCGAGGGCCCGTACACCGTACGACCAAGGGCCGCAAAAGCCGTATCAGGGCCGTAAAGGTTTTATCATATACCTTATGGAATGATTAATATGTAGTTTGCATAATATTCAACATTGTTTAGGAGATAAAAATGCGTGCGATATCAGAAATTCATCGCAATTTGTGTCAGTTTTTCATAAATACGATGGCCGCTTCCCGTCGCGGATTGACATACATAATGACGTCATTTGTTTACCTGCAGAATTCTAGGACGCGCAAAGCAATATGCGTACTATTACGTGACCAACAGAGAGCAAGGCTGAAATCGAGGTGTAAAATGGACAAAAGCGTGTTGTCAGTTTCTTGTAATTTACACTGAACAGGCACGCACTTAGTATACACAGGATTTCACTAGAATTTAGAAATAAAAGCCGATGTCACCGGCGCGGCTCCGCTGTCGCCACGCGCAACTACGATCTCAGCGAGCAGACGTTTTCCACATCTCGCGCTGGCTTTGTGTACGAATGGAACGTTTGCGGATAGCAACGTGCGTAGTAACCAGAAACGAGATAGTTCAGAAATGCACGCGATTGCCCATATTTGGGCACCGGGCCGGGGCGTGATACGTAAAAAAAATGCACGGATCTGAGGGCGCTTTCTCCCATAGCTTTACACAGGCAAGTGAATGTAGGTATATGATAAGTTTAATATTTACATTTTAAAGCAACAGTTATCTGCTAAAATAAATCATTTCAAGGTAACTGGCAACACTGGTACCAGTAGGTATTACTCCTGCTGTAGTTGAAAACAGCAAATACAACTGTCATTCAAAAGGAAGGAATTTGAATCAGACTGTAGAAATATGAATTTATTTATTCTTCAACAATATGTATTATTAATGCAAGACATTTTTCTATGATTACTGGTCAAGAGCATTTGGATAAATTTGTTGATGGCATTACGTACAGTCTGACAGTACGAAATGAGTACACAATATCGGTATATAGAAACAATATTACTAACTTTTTGGAATTATAGAATTTATAGTCTTAAGGTTCTGTTTTGAAGACTAGCATTGCATAATTGTAGCAATATATTTTTAATAACAAACATAACTGTATTTTGTTATTTCATGTAACCATCAATCAATTTGCTGATGAAAGAATGTACTTGCTGATAAACGTGTATCTTTCACTCAGATTTCACTCAGAGTGAACCAATGAAGATATAAGAACAAATAAGAATTTTTAAACTAATATCTACAAACGTGCTGCTATGGCAACAAACCTTTTTCCCATCAAACAATTCAGGACATTTCCCCAACCGTTCAAAACATGACATGATATAAAAAAATAAAATTAATAGAGCACAAAAAACTGTGGTGTGACTGAAATCTTTAGAATGAACTATTATAAGTGGGCAATTGTTTAGTCACCATGGCGATAGGCATTAGAATTAATCTAAAATCAATCATAAATACATTACACATTTCGGTCACAAGTTTTACTTTTTGATACAATGTGTCAATAACTGTTCTCAGTTTCAAGGTACAGGAAATACTGCAGGTTTTCATTCTTTATACTTATCCTGCCTTCATCTATGACCTTTGACCTTTCAGGGCATTGGTCAAAGAATATACTAGTATGATGAACTAATGTTGCAAAAGGTATTGCCATGGCAACATGAAGTTCTTAAATAAAAAGATAACAGAATGGCAAAAAACTACAGTGGAATGAGAACGTTATAAGTATTTCATAAAAGTAATCGTAAATGCCAGTAATATTATTCTTAAATTTATTATGAGAACGGGATTGACTTTTAATGTCAATGGCATAATAGCAGAAACATAATTTTTCACCAAAGATTATTTTTCCATTATTTGTCATTGGTAGAATCAGTAATTTAGCTTGTGGAACAATGGGCTTGCATTATCTTAAATGAATTTTGAAAGAATTTTTGATGTAGCTGAACAAACAGAACAGATATACACAGATGAGAATTTTTGAACCAAATTCTACAAATGTGTTGCTATGCTAACATGACTTTCACTAAATTAACCATATTGAGAAAGTAGTATATAGTGATACAACAATAGCAAGTGTAAATAACAACACACCTAAAAGCTGGGATGTTTAAAACATTGGAAAGTTCTAGTTATGACAAAAATTTGTATTTATTGTGTTGCCATGGTAAAAAGGCATTAAAACTAAAAACTCTTATGATAGTTACATCTAAAAGCTTGGCTGTATAATTATCGTGATAATGCAATTTAATTTGTGTCAATATTTGTTCAAAGTTTTAAGGTATTTGAATTACTGTACAGTCAGATTGTCAACACAGATCTGTTGCTTGTTCTGTTTATCTTGCTTTGACCTTTGACCTTTCAGGACAAAACACAGAAGATCTAGTGACAATTTTTGAACCAAAATTTATAAAAAGTGTTGTATGGCAGCATGATGGTTATAAAATCAAGTACACCAGACAATTCCACTTCATTACAACAATACGTTAATAATCAAATATGATCAATAAACTACATATCAAACGTTGTGTTGTTGATTAAATTTGCAAATGACTACCTTTGACAGAACATTAACTTATTTTGTTGCCATAGTAAAATAATATACACACTAATAAAATGAGGATAATAAATAAACTAAAACGTTTGGGTGAATGATTGACTTTGTACCTTAGTTTAATGTGAATCCATATATGCTTTCAGCTTTAGGATATATCTATCAACTCTAGTGCAGCCTATTGTCACTGAAATTCTATTTCAGCTCTAGTTATCCTGACTTGACCTTTGACCTTTCAGGACATTGGTCAAGAAGAACTCTGAAGGGTCATCAACGACAGATGTTCCAAAGTGTGAGAGGTCTGGCATTCCACAATGATAAACTTTTGGTGTGTGACAGAGACAACAATATTGTACACATACTGAACCAAGATTACACGTGTGAAAAGCAGTTGGGCAGTTTCGGTGGTCACTTTGCAAAGCCATTCAAGCCATGGACCATAGCTGTCTCTCAGGACAACCTCTACTTCATCCTTGATTACAGTAATGTGCAAATAGTTGTTTGTGATCAAAGTAATAAGGTTATCAGAATAATTACCTTACCCACAGACTCAAGTCCCTTGTGCATAGCTCTTGTGAAGGGGTTTGTTATTGTTACAGATATCAAAGGTCACCGTGTCCTGAAGTACAGCCAGGATGGACACTACATTTCAGAGTTTGGTGGTGGAGGTAATCACCAGACACGATTTAACTGGCCTGGCTTTGTTGCTGTCAACAGTGGGGATGTCATAATGGTGTCTGACAATGAAAATCATTGCATCAAGTGTTTTGACACTGACTTGAATTACTTGTACAAATACAGTCACCGCGGTAAAGGCGATGGTGCGCTGTGTTCCCCATACAGCATTGCCGTTGATAGTGCTGATCATGTTTATGTTTGTGATCACGGCAATGCTAGGATTTCAATGTGGAGTGGAGATGGAACCTGGAGATGTCATCTATTCCAAGGTGAAGTGAGCTACCCCTGGTTCATGGCAGTGACCGCTGACGGTGATAGAATTGCTGTTAGAGGATGGAAGAACGATGAAATTATAGTATTTTCTAAGTAGACAGAAATACCAAGATGATGTGTAAAGTCTAAATTTCATCAAAATATTGAAATTTGTTCAGTTTTGATACGCTAATTTAATCATCACTCGAGCGTCACGAAAAGATCAATTGGCACTGTTTACATCACCCTCCAAACTAATAATCAGTTATTTCTTGCATTTAGAACCAATAATTTTGGGACAAAATATTTGAAGTTGTGGCAACTTCTCTAGAGTTTGAACATGATGAAATTTAATAATTTCAGAAGCATTTTAAGCGAAAAAATCGAGGAACTTTGGTGAGAAGTGTATGACAATCGATGGTGATTTGTCAACATCACAACACATGAGTCATGTCAACAAATCAATATAGGGGTTATTTTCTGCATTTCCAAACAGAATTTTACACTGAAATATTTAACATAGCTGTCACTTCATGTCTTTGATACAAATATACCAAAAGTGAGTTGTTTACGAGAATTTGTGATGAAATATTTGAGTCAATTTGTCAATAGGTGCGTTAATCTGCAATGCAAGCTTACTGCTTACAAAACTGATCCCTTCACATCTTCACTCATAGAGAATGGTGAATCAACAGTTGTGTGTGTGCAATAATGTTTTAAAAAATTACCTGCACATCTTCTGTTATCGCTTGTTATGTATGGTTTCAAGTTTACCAATTGATGAACTAAAACAAGTCATCGTTGATGACACAGTCCCCACTTGTTAATGGGTACTTTTATCACAAGTCCTCGGAGAAGATAAGGTCCTCTTCATTAATTAGGTCTGTGATTAAAAATACTGCGATACAGATGAGGCTTAATGGCCCAGAATGAGTTCCATGGTGGTGAAACATATAGCAATGTAAGCCACCATCCTAATTACAAAAGCTCATTAAATGAGTCAATTAGTAACTAATTGACTGGATGTTGTCAAACATCGTTGCATCCTATCACAAAACTGACAGATTATCACTGTACCATATTTTATAAAGTTTGATGCAGTTCTTCTGTTCACTCTCCCTATAAACAAAAATTCATCATGTAAATGCAATTAGGGAGTGTTCAGAATTTAATTCCAGGGGGAGCCTGGAGGACTTTCTATTTTCCTTGTGATTTTTTTCCATGCCCCCCCCCCCCCCCCGTTAAATTATGGTGAAAATCCATGGCCCCCTCATATTTCCCGGTTTTTTCCATGCCCCCCAATATTACACACACACACACCCACACACACACACACACACACACACATATATATATTATATATCAGAGTTCGCGTTTACGAAAAAACAGTGCGTATTTACGCATTGAAATTGACTTTCTACGCATTTTTTTATTGTTATGCGTTTTCTATACGCAAAGGAAAACAGTAAAAATGTTCTCGAAAGCACTCCCTGCGACTAAGCTTAGGCGACAACCAGACGAGATGAGTGCCCGTTTGACATTAAATTTGTTGCAACATTTCTGTCAATGACTCATTTTGTGTGGAAAGTTTCAGATTCTCTGGGCGTGGTCTGAAAAATCGGCATCATAGCAGGTGCAGCCAACGGAATTATTCATTGAAAAAGCTATTCAAGGAGCAATTTTTGAGGGCAGGGGAAATTTTAATTTTGCTTTGGCAGGGGACATATTTTTAGGTGTCAGGGGAACAAATTTTAGGTTTTTTGTCGGGCAGGGCAGATATCGGTTGATTGTCCCGGGGACAGGGCTTGGCGAAAAACGAGGAGAGAGGGGAAGCTACTTTTAAAATGGGGACAGGGGAAGTTTAGCCGTGGTGTTTCTGGTAGAAGGCCATTGCAGTATGTGTCTGTATGGGAATGTTCATTTTCAGGGGAATTTTTTTAAAAGGGCAGGGGGAAATCGACAGGTTTTTCATCTCAGGGTAGGGTAGCTTCATGTGTGCAGGAGAAATGGAATGACAAATTTTTATATTAATATTAAGAGGAATTTTTTCGAGGGCAGGGGAAATCGTTAATTTTTTTCGCAACAGGGCAGGGGAGCTTCAAAAATTGACAGTGGGGAGGGGAAACAGGCAAAAATAAGTGGGGAGTGGGTAAAAAGTAAGTTTGAGTGCGGGCGGGTAAGTCGAAAAATTTCCAGTGGGAAGGCAAATTATGAACAGCTTATTAATTACCCTCATGACTTAAAATTAGTCAGTTCACATTACTCGTCATGCACAATATATCTTGTCGTAGTAAAGACCCCTTTAAAAGTGCATTGTTCGTTGGCTGCACCTGTCATAGCTCAAAGGCACGTTATTATGTCAGCTGTGCCTATGAATTACGTTGCTAATTTCCAGGCGTGCGATAGTTTCTGAAACTTATAACACAAAGTGAGTGATTGACAGAAATGTTGCAACAAATTAAATGCCAACTGTGCACTCTCATCAAGTCTCACTGTTCCCAAATTTGATCAAAGCACACATGCAGCATGGCGTCAAAGCAAACA
This sequence comes from Ptychodera flava, assembly GCF_041260155.1. NCBI lineage: Eukaryota > Metazoa > Hemichordata > Enteropneusta > Ptychoderidae > Ptychodera > Ptychodera flava. The sequence continues at coordinate 45,922,044 of NC_091932.1, read as the reverse complement.
ACTCTATTTTCTTTCAACTTTACTCCATGAGTCAGTGAAAAAAATGATTCAGAGGGTCAATCGAAAGACACTACCGGGCAACCCAACATGGAGAACAGGTAGAAGCGCTGTGAAATTGAACCCATGTCGGAATCCACGGCGTATTGTCCTGTTATGGCCAATACAACAACAGGGGATCTGTGCCACAGTGAAACCGTTTGCCGTAATGATGATGCACCAGTTACCAAAAATCCCGTCCACAACCACACGCAGGCTACCAAGAGCAGTGGAAGACTGAATATCCATGGTTACGTTTTGATTTAATCAACAACAAGACACTGCTGTACTGCCAATTATGTGAAAAAAATGAAAAGCGGAATGCATTTACCCGTGGTTCGGCCGATGTACAGAAATCCGCTGTTAAAAGGCATATCAAGGCTGGATAAGCTGCAATAACTCTAACTTTGGGTTGCTCGATATGTTTTGACGGTCGCATATATACCTTCGCTGTTACATTTCAGCATGTTTGAAACACAGCCGGGTTGTTCAAGTTGTTCGTTAAACTGTTTCCATTAAAATAATCTTACATCGTTCAATCCGAATATGTAGTAGGTTTATTGAATGGCACATTGTATTTTGCAGTCAGTTTTGTCATCAATCGAGTGCGGAAGTGAAATTACGCAAGCAAATACAGCCATTACGCAATTTTAGTAGACTAATGCATATGCTGTTCGCGAGGAGAAAAAAATTTCCGCGAACACTAATATATATAATAATCGCAATCATACCAATCCATACTCCGAAAACATTGGGTCAGAATTCTTAAGACAATAGCTGTAAACATAGACACAAAACAGCACAAAACAGACAGTAAATAGACGGTACACAAACAAAGTTATATTCATGAAAGAAAGATATATGGACCTCTGGCCAGAAGACCAAGAAGTGATATATATATATATATATATATATATATATATATATATATATATATATATATATATATATATATATATATATATATATATATGGACTGTAAGTGGCACATTATAGGGAAGGCTAGTAATGAACAAATCAGGTTGTAAATTTCTGGAGAAAAGTTAATTATGAAACATGAATACTTCTTTCGTTTTGTCCACTATAAATGATCCGTTTTATAGACCTTTCCTTGATTATTTTGACGATAACTTTGTCCCAGGTGTTGTTATATCAGTGGACTATATAAAACATGTTGGTTGTAAATGTTGCTAATTTGTTTTTAACATTACATACTCGTAGCAAGTACTCGGAGGAAGAAATTATATACTAATGATATACAAAGAAGGGTGTGTTCACTGACTAGACAAGTTGTCTCACTGTTTTCAGAAGTACTCTCCCATTGGAAAAGAATTTAAAAACTTAGAAAATGTTTGACTGTGGCAGGTACAGACTTTTAAGGTGGGGGACTACCCAATACCAAGAATATTGTCATATTCTAGAAATCACTTATGTTGTAGCCCAATCTACTTTTTGAGATAGTTTACATTCAATTATTCATTATCCCGTGATTTTGAGTTCTACACATGACTTTATTGCAAATTTGACCTGTTCAAAGAAAACAATAGCCGTGGTGGATAAAAATATTGTTATTTCATTACAATCTTGATTTTTAAGTATCGTCTACATGTAGCATTTCCGATATAAACATCATGTATGAAGTTACTCATCCAATAACAAAGATGCTGCCTTATTTAATGTAATAAAACTTGTAATAAAATGCTGAGTCAACACTTTTGCATCGGTGATTTTTTAAAGAAAAACAAAATTATGATTTTCTTTAAAAATCAAGCACAGTGACATGGTATTTTATATATACTTTTCAATAAAGCACCTTTCAGTGGATCATTTGTGAAAGTTTTATGAAATTGACAATATTCGTAGTATGTTTTCTGACATTTCTACATGCATGCAATCCTATGAAATGACTCATTTTGCATAGCCCTGGGATAGTCTTCTACCTTATGCCAAGAAAATCACTATTTGCATCAAACCTATAATTATTTATCTTATTGCAAGGCAAAACCAATCATTTTATACTTTCATTCTGGGGTACTATGGTTGCCAAAAAACAAAGTGGCTGACAATGAAAGCAACAATCCTAAGGAATATTTCAGAACCTTTGTTGAACAGAACATCTTATTCATAACATGAATTCATATAATGTCTATGTTATATTTCTGCTAGTTCAATTCAGAATTCAATGTTCATAAATGCAGATAACTCTGGATACATCAAAGTTTACATTGGCAGCAGTACATTTTTATCAGAGTTGACAGAGCAAGCATATTTCACATTTTTTTACAAACTTTAAAATAGTCATGATGTACATGTTTGAAAATGATTGAAACAAAACATGTTAATTCGTTTTTTGGCCTTTTCTGCCAGCCGTCACTGAGAAATCCTTGATCATACAAATCACAACGTATGTGAGTCTAAAGTACTAGTATCATTACGCAATTTGTGAGCCTTAGATTCTAAAAGGCAATTCGATTCATACACAGTTAAATCACTTCTTGACTATAGCAAATTTCTTGTGTACACAGGATGCAATGACCAATATTTCAACAATCTGGCACCATAATGTTGATGCACATGATCTTCTGGATGCACATACAGAATTATTGGAAAATCACTACCTTGATGTTCAGGCTTCTTCACGTTCCTTCTGCCATGATTTGCCTGATTGCCTACACACGTGATCACATAACAAGTGGGATCATTGCGCACCCTGTCTTCAACTGGTGACGTTCTGATTCTGAGATCGAAGTTTTTAAGTTCAAGATTCAAGATAGAAATAAAATAATTTCTAAAGCCTTTTAAAATCTAAATTATATTCTATTTATCAGTATATTACATCAATCTTTGAAAGTTGTGAAATTTGAATTCCGAATCTGCGTCTGAAGTTATAGGATCTGAGATCTGAGATCTGAATCTGAAGATCTGAGGATCTGAATCTGGGGATCTGGAAAGTCGATTCTACCGTTGATACATGTATGAGTTATGGCTCTGAACATGAAAACATTGTAACTAAATGGTCGCCAAGCAGCTAAATTGAATGGTATCATGAAATAAATCCACGTACATATGTGGTAGGTCAATGTCCTTGTACTGACTTTGAATAAAATCGGTCAAGACGTGCCTGAGTTATGGCCCAGGGCATGAAAAATTGTAACAATATGGCCACCATGTGGCCATATTGTATCATATCATGAAACAAATCGACATACATCTGTATGACATAAGTCAATGTCCTTGTCCGAACTTTGAAAAAAATCGGTTGATACAAGTCTTAGTTATGTTCTGGACATGAAAAAATCGTAACAAAATGGCTGCCAAGCAGCCATATTGAATTATATCGTGAAATAAATCCACGTACATATATATTACATAGGTCAATGTCCTTGTACCAACTTTGAATGACATGCCTTAGTTATAGATCAGGACATGAAAAATTGTAACGAAATGGCCACCATGTGGCCATATTTCATCATATCGCGAAACAAATTGATGTGCATATGTAATGACATAGGTCCTTGTACCAACTTACAATAAAATCAGTTAAGATTTGCGTGAGTTATGGCTGCGTACATGAAAAAATCGTAAAAAATGGCTACCGTGCGACCATATTGGCTGGTATAACAAATCAAATGGATGTGCATATGTATGACATAAGGAGTAATCCTTGTACAAAGTTTGAATGAAATCACTCTAGGCATCTCTGAGATATCTGCATGAGCAGACGCACCAACGCATGCACACACGCATGCACGGACATGACCAAACCTATAAGTCCCCGGACAGTGTCTCTTGGGACTAATTAAGCCTACTTTAGTCATTATATCCAATGCCCCTACAGACAGGATGACCCGACGCCATCGCGATGAACTGTGACAGTGGTTTTGTGGAGGGCGCTATCACACAGCTGCATGCACCTGAGATATGATGAGTGTACATGGACTCTCGTAATGAGAAATAAGGACGCTTTTGATGTCAGCTTCCCACGGTTGTTTAATTCATATGTTGATATTTGTAGTGACAAGGACATTTTTTCTGTATCATTTATCGTTTTTGTGTTTTCAACATTTATCATGCTAATAAATTCCGGTACAGGAACCATAAAAAGTCAACTCAAAAACATTGTTTTCTGTGACGTGACACCAAGAGGGTCTGTCGAGATCTTCACTTCATATTTTTCCCTGACTGCTTTTTGTCATTAAAAGAGGAGGGCAAAATTTGGTTAATGTACAAAGTAGTTCTAAAAGTTAACCTGTGACGAAATGTTCAGGCTAGGGTAGTTCAGAATACATACATCTACTATGCATTAAATTTAATTTTCTCTGTAAAATGTAAAATTACTTTTGAGATACGCAGGTCAGTATCGTAGGTGTATATAGATTTCATTTGTGACAATAAACGAAGATCATTCTAATTTTTATTTTTTGTCTAACTCTCAAGTCTTTGTATAGGCTTCAAGCACTGAGTAGTTACGTGTTAGGTGGATCATGAGAGTGCGCGTATAGAGAACGCCCTCAGACATAGCTTTGATATCGCAGTGGCGGCTATCGAACGCGATCGGGTCAAGGGTCACCGCCAGTACTGTGATGGTGACCCTTGACCCGAGCGCATTCGATAGCCACCATTTGCCCCGCTGTGATATCACAGATACCTCAGACACAGTCCTTCTACTTTGATTAGAGGGAAATGCCCAGTAGCTGGGGAATTCAGTGCCTGCGCAGTTATTGTACAATAAATTTCTGGATATTTAGTTTTCATTTTGGTTTTGTACTTATGACATAAACCCCAAGGAAAAAATATATTAGCATAGAAATCAACCATGCCAAAAGCTTCCGAATGGTTGACGAATGGTTACTGATCTTCTGCTGCGCCAAACATTTCTCTGTTCCGTACAGTCCTTTTTACCACTCTTACAGCGTAACGTTGTTTTAAACTTCAGTAAAGATTTCCTCATTGGCGTCCTGTTTGATCAAATTTGATACTGACCCGTGTAATATTTTTACATTTTCTAATAAAGTGATGTATATGGAAAATTTCCTCGTCTTGTTTTGTTATTAAATTTGAGATGATCTGGACAGTGGAGAGATCGTAAAAGGCATTGATGTTAATATTACAGTAAGGAACAATGTATTCATGCTGTGTTTTTTCATAAACCTTTGGACAAGACTTGAATCAAGCAATAAATTGTTCTAATAGTCAATTTTGAGGATGAAACCCGACCTTTAAAACAATGTCTGGACTTTTAACATCTGCTTGAGCTGTTTTGTCCTTTTGACCTCACACAAAATTGCTGCAACATTTTGAGTGAGTGCTTTGAAACTCCAGGTTCTGCAAGAGTCTACCACATAGAGCAGACACTAATATAGAATACAACACTGATGAATTACGCACCAGAGATCGTAGAGTCTAGAATGGTGGGGGACCTGACAAATTATAAACTCTGTGGCCTGATGTTTGTTTTGTACATAATCAGATACAACTCATTCACATATGTGTTCACTTTGATTGTTTATCGGCACCTGCAGCCACAAAACTGTACCTTTTGATTTGCTGCAGAATTAATGTTTGAAGGTGATAATTTATAATTAAGAATGTCTATTAGATCAAGATCTTATCAGATTTAGGTTTGCATCTCGATCGTTGATCAGAAACATTGATGTTATTTGTGGTTCGAGGAGATATCGCAGTTCAATCACATGACTAAATAGTGTACTAAAGAATGTGTATGCATACAATAACATGTTCACATGATCATTCTATAACAATTTACCTGGTTGCACAAACAACACTACAAATATTGTCAAATTTTTATGTGTGAAGGAGCTGTAATTATGTAATAACAACAATAAAAAACTGAATTAAAATACTTTATTTATTTCTCATTTTAAAAATAAAGGAAAAAAATAATGATGTATTATTTTAGAATGAAAATAATTTTCTTCAAATATAAGTTCCTGAATAAAACCATGATTGAATCTGAAAATGTTGAACTGATGAACAGATAACATTGAAATAATGCAATGGATTAAAATGAAACAGGAATTCATATTAACAAGTTTTAAGTCACCTCAGAGTATAACTAAAGTCCGTTGCTTTTCATTGTCCGTATTTGCCAGCCATCTAAAGAGGACATATAAAATTTCTCCAAAGACTAAATGTGAGCAAAGAAACATAAATATCCACATCTGTTTGATGTGGATATAATATATATAAAGTCAGTGCTTGTAAGTTGTATAAGGTATGACTACAGGAAGGTAGCTCATCGAATTTGTACATGTATCCAGGATAGGTGGCTAAACTTGCTGCTTTCATTATCTGGTCTAAATTCAAACTGTTTCTGTGATGGTATGCCAGACACGTTAAAACACAGTACATGAACGGTGTGCCTCAGTGAGTGACTTTGATTTCTGTGACAGCTCTGTAGTTACAACGTTCTTAGATTGACCCATGGTGACCAGACTCCACCATGGAATTTTTTGGATCTGCTCTGGGATCATCAGGTGGAAACCATGGCAACTCAGCTGTAGGATTGTACTCATCAAATCTTGTTAGTAATTCTTTCAAAATATCTGGAAACAGGAAAGATAAGATGAACGAAAGCACTTCATTACCGAATGTTCCTGACGGATAAAGAAATTCTAACTGGTATAATAAATTACCCATGAATCATTTTCTTGATTAAAGGGATGGTGTCATCGAACTCTGCTCAAAGGTTGCCAGGAACCCCTATGACCAATATAAACACTGCATCTAGGCATAGACCCTCGAGAAAAGAGGAGGGTCTATGATCTATATGGTACGCTGTGATCGATGAAAGTTAAAATGTGTTTGTTAACAATGAATATTGTAAAATTTAAATGTTTCAGCTAGATTTCATGCATAAAATACATAGTTTGTAAACAAGAAAGTAACACACGCACAATTCCGATGACACCCTTCCTTTAAAGTTACACTGTAAATGTACTGATCTCCCATCACTTAATAAAGACAAAAGATATGTTCATCTTTTGTAAAGTAGAGTTTCTTTGTTCTACTCCAAATCCACAGTGGATAAAGGGACTGTGCCCAATCATATTTAACAAACTTATATTTTCAAATTGTCAACACGGGTTGTAATTTTACAATGTCTGATGTTTATGATGAACATTAAATTCTACGTACTACTAGAACTCATCTGTCAAACAAGCGACCTAGCAGCCGATATAGCTCCACTGTGTTATGTAGAGAACAACTATTTTGACACGTGTAGATGAAGAAGGTGGAAATCTTTGATAGCTTATTTCTGTGGCCGGACGAAAAATGGCACAAATAGCTGCAAAAATTTACAATTGAAGATTTCATCATAATTTGAACAAATCCACAGTGGATAAAGGGACTGTGCCCAATCATATTTAACAAACTTATATTTTCAAATTGTCAACACGGGTTGTAATTTTACAATGTCTGATGTTTATGATGAACATTAAATTCTACGTACTACTAGAACTCATCTGTCAAACAAGCGACCTAGCAGCCGATATAGCTCCACTGTGTTATGTAGAGAACAACTATTTTGACACGTGTAGATGAAGAAGGTGGAAATCTTTGATAGCTTATTTCTGTGGCCGGACGAAAAATGGCACAAATAGCTGCAAAAATTTACAATTGAAGATTTCATCATAATTTGAACAAATCCACAGTGGATAAAGGGACTGTGCCCAATCATATTTAACAAACTTATATTTTCAAATTGTCAACACGGGTTGTAATTTTACAATGTCTGATGTTTATGATGAACATTAAATTCTACGTACTACTAGAACTCATCTGTCAAACAAGCGACCTAGCAGCCGATATAGCTCCACTGTGTTATGTAGAGAACAACTATTTTGACACGTGTAGATGAAGAAGGTGGAAATCTTTGATAGCTTATTTCTGTGGCCGGACGAAAAATGGCACAAATAGCTGCAAAAATTAACAATTGAAGATTTCATCATAATTTGAACCTATCACATTACGATCATTTCTAAGAACATGTCAACCAAGCCATCTGACAAGTTTTTTTGAGAATCAAATTTTCTGACCAAATATGGCAAAAATTGCCCCGAAAAAATAGAATTGCAGATTTCATCATAATTTCAATAAATCATATTTCAGGTATCTGAGAGGTCGGAAATCGACAATCTGTGCCCCCAATCTGCGCTAACGCATTTCAATCTACACTGTTGATCTGCGCTCCCATTCTGCGCTATCAATCTGCGCTCCCATTCTGCACTCTCGATCCATGAATGTTTTGATTTTAGTCATTATGGTGGCATTTATGACACTGCCGAGATATAGCTGCCCGCCAGATAATAAGACATGGCATGGTTAAGTGTTGAAATAAATTGTATTTTTTACAGCATACCGACACTTGTACACCATATACCGAGTGTAAGGAAGACTGGTTATTGCGTAACTTACGATCGAATGCATTTCCGAATCAAGCGTAACATACAGTGATAGTTTTAATGGATCCTAGGGCTATGAAGAAGACATTCGATGAATTTTCTTCCTCATACAAAAAGGTTGACAAATGATCAAGTAAATGTAGTAACCGCAATGTCAAGTACGCTTACAATTATGGTAGACCTTGCTATAAGTCGACGACGACCTATGACGACAGCCCAACAATGCACAGCACAGGAAGAGGCAGGGCTTGCTACCGGCACTGCAGCAACCTTGCGACACTGACTGAAGCAGTTTGTAGGATGGCATACGGAATCGCTAGTGGATACAAACTTTTGGTTTGGGGTACCGTCACCATTTACAGATATTGAGCATTTCTGTTCATGTTCAGAGAAACGTTTTAGCCCGATAATTCTGATGTTAGCCTGTCCGCAATGTCCTTGATGATGATTGGCAAGTTACGTCCAGTGACGTGAAGCTAGCTGAATACACGCGTGTGCGGCCGATGACCTGTCGATGATGTGACACAATGGCTGTCTATGTACTAATCAGGGAGGTAGGTTGGGAGTAAACTTGGCAAAGTAATTCACAGTAACTGTACACAAAATCGCGAAAATCGTAAAGGGAAATGTAAATCATGTCTTTCTGTTTCACATACAATGCAATACAATACAATACCTGGCCTGTCACTATGAATATTGTTTCTCTGACCGAGTGCTGACGTTGTGAGTTTGACTCCGATTGAGGATTTAATGAATTTCTCAAATAAAGATGACATCACTGATCTGAGAGATGTGATGTCAAAGAAACTGATACTATGACGGTGACGATTAAGTAAGCTAATGCCATAACACATCACAGAAGACAAGTAAAAACAATGATAAATTTTCTCGAGATGTTTTCGATTTTTCAAGATTTGCATTTGATAACAGGAAGGCGATTTAGTCCTATCATGCAAGAAGTGAATGCCCTTGAACTTGGAATACTCTGATTTGTACCAGTTATTTCAACTTCAGTGGTTGGTTCGAGCTGTAAATATTTTTTTCAATTGTCCACAAGGACAACCCATGACTAAAACTGCATAACTTTTGTGGCACTTTCAATGCTGCTCCCTTGTTTTCATGTATGATTGTAGATGGCATTGATCAACAAATTATGACAACTGTTCTAGCTTTATGCGAGGAGGTTAGAAACGACAATGTACTCCCTTGTCACCGCGTCAACCTGTCCTGATATAATCAAGGCGAGGTGGGGTTATCATCGGTTATGTCTGCAAAGATACAGTGCGTTTCACCTAGGTACCGCAACTCAGCGTATGAGACGGACACAATCCACGTACAAAACAAACGATTAGCCTAGGTATTACGACACATTTGAAAGCCACCGACTCATTGATTAATTACAGTAAACCAGCATGGGACCGCCTCTCTGTCTGGACTGAGAGATACACTTGATCTACAATGTGTGGCTTTTTAGTCAGTTTCTGTTGTAAAAACCTTCACTTCTTGAACTCTTAGCTGAAATTGTAAAAGAAACAGTTACATAATCGCAATCATACCAATCCATAATCGAATAACACTAGGTCAAAATTTGTAAGACAATAGTTGTAAACATAGACACAAAACATTGTAGATCAAGACTAGTCAACTGTTTATCTCTCAGTCCAGACAGCGGCAGCCCCATGCTGGTTTACTGTAATTAATCAACGAGTCGGTGGCTTCCAAATATGTACGCGATACCCAAGCTAATCGTGTGTCTTGTACGTGGATATATTACATATAAATGGACAATATGTGGAACTCGCGGTAGAGAAAGTCATGACCACAGTGCACACGACGTAACGAGGCAACCATACAAGGACGCCGTGTAATTTGTCTTCGCTACCGCTGGTAGTACGGCGAGAGTGCCCAGTAAAATCTTTTACACCCTTGGTGTTTTAATTTTCAAATTGAGCCCGTTTGCGAAGTGAAACGTACATACAAGAAAAGAGATAATAGTCTTTGTCAAGAAGGATTTTATAAAAGAGAGATTCGTATATCTGATCCCCTTTTTCAATAGTACTAGCAATGGAGCAAAATAGTCAGTTACTACATGTATTAGAAACCCGATGGGAAAATCGGGCAACAGCCCAGACGTCGCATGGTCACTATGGGTTCTACTCAGAACAGAAGGTACAGCAGGCGATGTTTCACCATCTCTACAAAATGGAATCATTTATGTAATGCTTAACTTTGACCTGCAAAACCTCGAATAGCTACATTTTACCAACCACGAAACTAGTTCAGTCACGTAAATTTGTATATTTCGATACATATATGAATGCTTTCACAAGGCAACTCATCAAAAATAAAGGTCGCGGTTCTGGTTAAAGGATGTTCACGAGAAGACTACGTCGACTAACGTCTATCCCAACATTTTTTGACGTTTTTATTTGGCTAGGAACGCTTGTTGCTCTGAAGATCAGTAGCCTAAAACTGATAGAGATAGTCCCTAATTTAGTTCTTTAGCTTGCTGGGTCTGTAAAAGCATCTGGTCATCATTGCACATCGCATTGACATCAGCGTGCGAAATTAACGCTGGTCCGCTGGTCCGAGACCAACAGAATTCCCGACGGACCAGCAGTTTTTCCAGACCACTGGTCCTTCGGACCGGCGCAAAATTCTCATAATTTTGAAAACCGAATTTGTTTGCCTATGTATCCAACTATTTGTCGGTCCGAACCCCTTTTGCATCTGTGTTTTTCCAAGTTTTGCTACTGCAATACGCAACAAATTACAAACTCTTCGGACAGACAACGACAGCCGCGACAGCTTAAAGCTTTTTTAAATAACGCACGTAATTGGCCGATTTCAAGGGAAGGCTGTTATTTTGACCAATCACAATTCTTGATACTGTCAAAGTTTGTTAGAAAGGTCATAGGTCTTGCAAGTCTGCTGTCACACGTGCGCAACCTGACTACAGTGACTACGCTGTTGCGGATCGCCCTACCTATATGTGGCAACTTTTTTAAAGATGTGAGCCCCAAAGAAGAATACAAAATCAAACGACAAGGAGAAGCTACAGGCACGAAGGAAATATGAGGCCAAAGAAAAAAATTGTGCTGTTCCGATTACCCGACCTACCCTATTTTTTGCCTGTCGACCCTAAAAATTTTAGAGCTACGTAAACACGGAAGCAAAAATGAGAAAGAAAAAACCCGTAAAATAACGTGTTCGTTACGTGGCATTTGAGTTTTTCTTGAACGAGGATTTCTCTTATGTTTTTATTCCTTTTATATGTATTATACGTTTTTCTGGAAATGTTGTGGCCAGTGTTTGATCGCCCCGAACGCCTGAAAATTGCATATTTGAAAATAAAAAATGTTTTGGAAAAAAAATCCCTGCCGTCCTACCTACCCTATTTTTGAAAACCATTTTATCGGAACAGCAGAATTACTTTTTTTGCCTCATCAGAAAGACGAAAACCGCGATCTTTTCACCATGCATGGCAGAATGAGTTCGGCGACTGGTTGTTATTTGATAGAGTCAAAGATGCATGCCATTCCGACGAGAATACGGCGATCTCTCTACCCATAAGGTAGCCGCATATCTTGTAAGTCTGCTTGCTCAACTTATTCTAAGGGTCTGTTTGTGGTTGGCACTAACAACGTTAGACACTCGAATTTAGCCTCACACAGTCAGTCAGAGGTTTATAAAATCGCCGTGGAACACGCTAAGAACCGCAATGCGCCAAAGCTGAGGTAAAACTGCAAAAAATGGACAGTGCGGTCTTCACAAGACTCTGCTATCTCAGTATCTGTTCCGTAATGCCTATGTCATATGTATGAATGACCGTCCATGAAAAGACTGCCTAGATGGCTTCACTCGCCGATAAAAGAGGAGTTGCTGACAGATGCTGTGACAGTCACTGCATCTACATCTAATCAGGAACAGAAAACTTTGCAAATGGAGGCAGGTGCTGCAAATGCAGTTGCTACTGAGTGTGCTGATCAGGACACTGATGTAGAATTAGAATATGAATCTGACTTTGAATTTAAAGACTAGCTACTCTGAGAATGATGATGCCCGTGATCTGTTTGAAATTATGGTGTAAATGAAAACTGAAGACTTGTTCCCATGTAGAAGAGATATGAGATGAAAACTGAAAGACTTTTACACTGTTACGCTAAGAACTTTTACACTTTGTATCACGGTCCCTCTGTCATAACTTTTGACACTGTCCCTCCACAAACTGTGGAAAGACGATGCTTCGTAGTACCATGGAGCTAAAAAAGAAGAGGTATACTTCATGGTAATTTAGAATTGTCGTATTTCGTCATGTTTCCTTGTCAAACAAAGCCGCATATGCAGCAGTATATGCTTAATCCACCGAAACCTAGAACCATATCTTACACCACCACGACGTCATGCTCAGCGGCATAGACAGTAGAAAATAGGATATAGCGACATTGCACTTTTATGTGATATCGGATATTTTCAGGAAATTAGGATTGTTAAGTCAGATATGAGAAGAGGAGAAATCACCGATATATCGGATCTTTACCCGTGATTTGACAAGTCTTTAGTATTGTCTAGTATTGTAAATAAAATCAGACTGACGACTGATTCTCGCCAATGAACGGCGAGTCTTGATGATTCTCGCCAGTGAATTTCAATTCTCACTGTACTTGGTGAGAATTTCCATTCTCACCGGTGAGAATTTGTTCTTACACTTGATTCTCGCCGAGGAGTGCATTTCTCACCAATCTCCAGTGGAGATTAAAATTTTCTCACCGACAGCGGTGAGAATAAGAACAGATTCTCACTGATTGCGAGAAAGCGTCATTTTCTCGCTCTAGTCTCGCAATTTTTCCCTATAGTGTTTGTCCAAAGAAAACTGTGTTCTTTTATGAAAACTGTCAGCAACTTAACAATTGAAAATAACCTGAATGTTTTGCCGAAATTGGTCAAAACCAACAACCATGTGCACCTGCCATGACATCCATAACAATATTTAAGCCAAACAAACTTGTAAGTTTATTGACCCCGGCTGTACACACCTCAATAATAACACTGTTTGATTTTGAATGTTGCTCTAGTGAGCCGTCATTATTCCGAGGGTCGGGGGAGGGGTCGAAGGAATCTGAGGGAGATCACTAAAAAAATTGAAAGCTACAAGGGCAGTTGCTCAAAATGTGGAGCGAAAGTGAAATAAACTGAAAGACCCCACAGACTCGACCATCATTGCCCACATCAGTTTTTCGACATTTCGATACCAGAGGGGGGACACCCCTTCTGTGCTCTCCCCCTTTGGGTGTTCGAACAGTTTTACTTAGTAAAAAAAAATCGTAAAAACACCTCTCAGATTGCACCAGACTGCACTATTGCACACATCACTTTCTCAACATTTTCCATGCGCGAGTAGGGACATGCCCCTCTCACATTCTGTAGTTGTGACTTTGAAATTCATTTTGTTGGTTTCACTTTTTTCAACCAACATGAGATAACCGATAATAATCTAGCAGGGCACATTAGCATTTTAAAGGTCTTTAATATTGCTGAATTTTTGTAAATTTTACAAATACATGAACATGTATTGATATTTAACTTTTCTAAGTGTGTGTGTTGGGGGGTCAGTAAAGCTTTCTGTGTTAGAAAGGGAGGTTACTCGAATTCATCATGGTTTGCGGGGCGGGGTGTACTCGAAATTTTGGAGTTTCCGATGAATCAATGACAGCTCCCTCAAAATACCCTTTCTTTGAAGAGTTAAGCTATGAGTACGATTTCGACTAGAAATTCCTTATAATTGGTTAGTTTTGTTACGGTTACTCTACCGTGTGATTGTTGTATAAATGGCTGGATATTTTCAACCTTTGCGGCATATTCCCGTCATTGCGGAAAGACTTTCAGTATCCTCTCTCTCCCGAGGTTCAAAATTTGCTTATAGGCGCGATGTTTGCAACGATAAGACAATTGTTTGTTTGATTGTTTTTTATCACGTTTTCGTACTCGAACTTTGTTAATTTGTTCAATATCATTCTATGTGCTTCCCTTACCCAGGAAGATAGTCCGTATAAAAAAGGATCACTTACTCTGGAGTTTTCAGACCTGCAGCCTTGCTTGTGAGCGTCAGTTGAAAATTGTCAAAGAGTTGTAGGCAAATCATTCAATGCTCCAATCGAAGTGCACAGTGAGGCGATGGGAGACCATCCAAGGAGGCAGTCATCGGAACTACGCTCAAAGGTCGCTCGGGACCCCTAGGACTGATGTCAATACTTTTGATGAAAGTTAAAATATGTTTGTCATGATGTACATCGTAAATGTTTCAGCTGTGTTGACATGATGCATCAATATATAGTGCATGAAATACATTGTTTGTAAACAAGAAAGTCGCACATGCGCAGTTCCAGCGACCGCCTCCCTTCAAGGAACGAAATCGATCTTTGGCTAATATGGTGGCTTGCTAACAGACAGTAATGAAAGCTCCAGGTGTGTTCTCTGGTCAGCACAAGGAAGATCTGCAAACTGATCTTAGGAAGATAAAGTTTCAGACAATGTTTTAAGGTGTGGCGTTTAAAAGAGGTGTTTGTCATTGTTCATCAGTTAAACCACTTTTCTTAAGTACCTTGTGTTTTCGAAAGTCGCTCACAAGCATCAACAATTGAAACGCCTTCAGGAATTCTGCCAAGTTTAACGAATGTATGTCACGAATTTCTTTAGGACCAGAAAAGAAGTATGTTATTAAAGTTGAGAAAGGTAGTTTATAGGAATGACACATGTTGTAGCTGTAATGAGAGCGTTGATATGCCGATGATTTCGCGTTTTCTCAATTGTGGGAACAGTTTGGATGATAATACAGCAAATGCTATTTTAGCAATATTTGAGAGATTATTGTTGCACTTTTGAACGTGGACAAAAAGGGGACAACGTTTGTAACAAATCACAGTCTATCTTTTGTGGGTGGTTTATAGGGGGTAGTTCATTCCTCCATATATTAAATTCAATATCTTATTACATAAAAGTTCACACATCTAACGGATCTTGCCACCGATAATATCAAAAAAATGAAACACCAATTATTTAGTTGTAATGTTATTTTATCGAGTTTTACGAGCTTGTTTTGTTGTTTAGGTCTTTACCACAATATACAGCTTGTTAACGATCTGATAAATAGCTTTATTTTCTTTAATGTGATATTAATGTAGGATGTTGCATAACAATTAGGTTAAGATAGTATAAAGTAGAGATTTTACTCTAAAAGTCCAACAACTTTAGTTCAACCATCAGCGGGCATTTCTGCAGGATGGAGCGTTGTCAGAGACATAACGATGAATTCTATACTAGTCTATACTTTGGATTATCTCGGGTACCCGACTACAACGGACGGTGCAGTAACACCTTACTGTTTGTCTGCCCATCCAATATTAAGCTTGTTTCTTGGCTTCAGTTCTCGTAAAGCACCCTTCCCTGGCGCTCAATAATTCGACCTCACGTTTTCACTGGCTCTCGTTCTATTTTTACGAAGCGTGACCCAATCACCTTTACGAAGCACTCGGCTTTTAAAATTGAACAAAGATATTCTTCATGCCTAACTTTCGATTAAAATTAAAAAGTCGGGTTTCTGCCGTTCGCTTCATGTTATACAGGTGGCATTTTACGGAAAGTTGGTGTATTTTCATGATATGTTTGGCAACGACACTTTGTTTGGTTTGCAGTATCAGCTTTCTATTTGTGCGGTGGTGGCAACTTAAGGCCGGCTGGGTACCACGTACCTGTACCACAAGTGTCAAAACACCTTTTATAACAGAAGTTTGGGAGAAACATAGACCAAAATGCACCCCTTAATTTAATAGAAGGAGAGATAATATCAGTATACAGTTACTAGCCATGTCAATGTTGTGTAGAGCAATGGCGGTTTTCTAACATATCAGTGTACTGTAGTCTATATGGTTGTTGGCCGTACCAGCTTACCTTCATTACAGTCTGAAGCAACATGATTACTTTTAGAGCTCGGGACGAGTATGCGTGGTGAGGTCATTATTTGATTAAATATAATTTTCACATTAGCACGTGCATGGATGTACATCTAAGACAATAATTTACCAAATTTCAAAGGGGTATTCAAATCCTTTCACGAACAAACTTTTTAAAAATGTAACTTCTGTTGATGTCCGTGCTGTTACAGAAAAACCATCCCCGTTTTCAAGGTTTTTGGAACACGCATAGGTACTCATTTTTCTTGAGAGAGTGCCATCACTGGGCAATTTCGGATGTAAACGGTGAAGTGTAGTGTCTGATAAACATTTTAGACACTACACGTTTTGAGTTGCAGTGTCCGAAAACAATTTTCAAATAATATGAGTAGACTCTTGATGAATGTTTCATACATAAACTTCTTGGAATACACGCAAGCCAATCAAATCAGTTGACTCATATTCATGACAAAGGCCTATTATAACACGTCTACGAACATAAGTGCAGATTTAGTCTGCTGTGTGTCAGATGATAAACAGTGCCCTCAGTGAAGAAAACGAAAGGCAGTGCAATCCATTACACAAAAATATCTTTCTCTGGTAAAGTTGACTGGTCTGTGCCATGTGCCACTTGCTTGTTTACAAACAATGTATTTCTTCAACAACGTTTTGTGTATCCCAGCAGTATATCATGTATGTTCAATTTAGCGTGAAACCAATTTCTTGCTTGCTATCGTCTCCAACATAGAGTTGTTGGCTGTATAGGACATTACCAGTATTTGAGCCCTGAGTGGAGAGCTTATGACTTTGGCCCCATAATATTCACAATAAATGTAATGGAGCCAAGGTATAAAAATGCATCAGCTCTTGATTTTCTGTAAACTAAAGTTGGACTAAACGGTTACGTTTCTTCAAGCACTCTTAAAGCAGTTTCCAAAATTTGAACAATAACTATTTTCTCAAATGATAAAAAATTGACAAAAGTGTCCACAAAGTGTGAATTTGTTGCAAATTAAGTTCTATCATTCTTTCTCGGTCAAACGGTCGACGTCTCCGCTCCTCCAGTTATACTAGTAGTGTATTGCATACACTTCCAAATCGCGACATTTTCATGTCACATGACATATTAATGCATGAAGATGACCACATTTTTCACTCACGGATATATATCAACGGAATGATAGTAAATCCATTTCTAGGTTACACCCGGGGATTAATCCGTTTCTAGGTAACATCCGGGGCTTAACGCTGTCAATCATTTAGGTTTTGATAACCTATTTCTCCACAAGTCACGACAGCTCGACAGTCAGCGTTAGCAAGAATGATGGCGTATCTAGAACAGGGGCATGAGGTACTGCAAAGTGGGTAGGCAGTCATTTCCCAGGATACAACAAGACGTGATTAAGCCGATCACAAAGAATCCAACATTGGCCTCTTACAACTAGGCTTTGAAACTGTCTCGAGGGGTAACGTCTTTTCCCAGCATTTTCCATTTCTTTCTTTCCCTAAACCCGGCCCACTTTCTTCTTCGAAAATGCGTTCATTAAAGCCCCAGTATTTGTAACTTTTGACCTTTTTTTATGTTCGAAATTACATGTTATTCTCTTACATCCATCGTGAAATGTTGTTCAGTAAAGAAATAAGCCAAATCTGTGCTCCTGTAGTGACATACAAACGCTAAATATTACCCGATCGAGTTGGATTGCCGCGCGAGTTTGTTGACAACTTGTAGGCTGTGCACGTGACCGAGAACGCCGATACTGATGACATCATCGAGCCTACAACATTGCTGGGGCCTTGCCATGCCACGTACGCCACACTCACACTGCATGGGCAATCGCCCATGGTCGCCGGCTGAATGGCCTGCGAATGATTTTATTTCGTTCTTCTCTGTTCAAATACGTACTGCTACTGTGTTTCAGAGGATACAGAACTTTGGCAGAGGAGGCTGACATTCTATTCTGGTACCGTGTGCGTTATATACGGATTATTCAAACTGCAGTCGGCAGTGCACCGATGAACACCCTGCAGTTGGTCACTCAGAACTCCGGGTACCGATGTAAAATCAAGACGACACTATATACACTTTGCTCACCTCTGCAGGCAAATAGCTATCAAAGTTGAGTAACTTGAAGTAATAAATTTCAGCTGATTCATGCTTTAGCGGCAAGGTGATTGCGAAATCGAAGCAACACAGTTTTGATGTATGGTAGGCTGTCGAATGCAGTGAACGCGATGGCCTTTGGCAGCAAGTAAGGGAACGGTCAGTATTTACGACCTGGGGGTCAAAGTTATAAGGGGGTGCTCAAAATGTTTTTCTTTGTCTTACTCTGTTCTCAATGGCATAATGATGAGTTGACAATATGTTTTACTCTGATACATATTAAATAAAAAGAAAGTAAATACTTTCCCAGAACAAATAAATATCAACTAGATGAAGCAAGGCAAAAAACTACAAGTACCTGCTACTAGTAGCAATACTTATTAAGAAAGAGAAGATATTGACGATGAGAATGATATCGTTGTTCATGTACTCAATGGCACCAGCGACAGTAAAGATGAGGATCGACAGTGGTGATGATCATGTCACACAGTAGTTTTCTGCAGTCGCTACCAGAGGTGGAAGGAGAGGCCGGTGATGGAGAAATGTTCTCGACAGATATCACTATAAGTGCACAGGATCTAGGGCAAAACTGAACTGTTGTGAATCCATCCTTTATATTATCATAGGAATGTATATTTCAATTGACTTGAGTTCAACAACCATTTGGACATTTAACCATACCATAATGACATGCTACCCATCCAAATTTAACAATACTATATGGTCGGAGACTACTTATTGGGTGAGCTTTTATATCTACATATTGTTACATGGGCTCAGGTAAGCAAAAATTTCTGTTAGAGAGGGGGTTACTCAAAGTCATCATGGTTGGCTGGGGTGTGACTCAAAATTTCAAAGTTTCTAATGTAATTCCTCCGACCCCCAGGTCGTAAATAATGACGGCTCCCTAAACAGCTGTGAACGCCTGAGTGAGAACGATCGGGACCAGTATACGCATGGCTGTAAAAAACAATGGAGCAACTGCTAAGAAATTTACAGACTCTTAGCTCTTGATGCATCAGTTTCTCAGCTTTTATACTGGTAAAAAGGCATTCTGAATACAGCGGTAAATTTCCTCCCAAACGCGAAAGGATAACACGCGGGCATTCTGCAATGGACGCTGTCAACTTTACCTTGCTGCAGGCCCCACACCAATCTCGGCCCGGCCCCGCTGCACTTGTACAGTCTACTACCTCCATGTAGTACAGTCTTACAGGACTAGTAGCCGGCCAAACACAAACAAAAAACAACGCCGCAGTGTAAAGTCCGTAGGTCAGAACCATTGATCATAAATTTTCAGAACCAGTGATGTTTAAAAGTTTTGTATTGATCACTTCATGTAGGTTTATGTGAATGACTTTCTCATCGAGCTGCGTCTAATATAATTGTCCCGGGCATTGTCCATGCAAATTTGGGGCCTGCCTTAGCTCCCTCCGATCGTCTGTAGACTACAGCCAAAATCACAGTCCTAAGCAAATTGTACAGTTGTGAAAGTCAGATATATGTACCATGAATTTTATACAAAAATATGTAAACAACAGAATCGAACCAAGCGGTTAGTTTGCTGTCGGGCCGGGTGGGCAGGGGACGACTTTGCAGTGAGGCCGGGATCTCTCTCGTGTTCGAATTTCTACCATGCCTTGAGCTGAATCGCATCGCAGCTAGCCGATAATTGTACTACTGCAGTCCTTGTGAGGATTAGATACCCGTTACGATCGATATCATTTGGAAATACTTTTAAATTTAATAAGTAAGACTTTTGTACTGCATTCAAGATAAAATTTTTCCTTTCTGAGCGTTTTCAATTACGCCGTACGGCAACGATATGCGAAGTTGATAGGCTGTGTTGCCTGCAGCTTAGCCGGCCTGGCCGTACACAAAACTTCGTTTGAGTAGACGGAGCAGAATCAGTCCCGTCATTTATTTTCAACGAAATTTTTATTATACTCCATACTGAAGAAACGACTAGTTCAATGATTACGATGGTGAAGTGTTGAATTTTTATTCATATATGTTTTTCTCTCTCAATTCATTCAGCAAACTTGATCTCCGTACTGTCGGTCACAACGTGCAGTGCCTTGCATGAAGCTTACAATCGACTGCCTCCGCGCTCCGTCGTTAGTTTAGCTGTTCAAGACGTTTGTTTGCATGGGTCATTATAGACGGAACAATCTGTAAACACTTACATATTTATATCTTTCCGGTATTTCACCCAACTTTCGCGCGTTTTTAGCTGAGTCTCCAGTTTCGATGGACCAGACCTTTTCGAAGAGCGTGTAGTACGTTTCTACGGACGCCACTGTAAACTTGCGTAGATGTGGTTGAGCATGCGCGTGGTGTGATTACGTTTCGTTTCGTGTGTCAACAAAGCTGACTTCTGGTCCGGACAAGAAGTCATTTTTCACTCCTTTTACTGTTAATCGTGAGGCGGGCTGGGCATGCAAACCATGCGAGTCAGTATTAATTATGGTCTACTTTCACATACTGAGGATGTCATTTTAATCAAAAATATGAAAAAATTGTTAAAAGTTACAAATACTGGGGCTATCACGATATTAATGGGGTGCGTAATGTGCTGGGCAAACGAGCTGCAAACGCGTCAAATTCTCTTCCACAAACAATCAAACGTCTGGTCATAAAAACTTCACTGAACAGTGACTATCATCTGTATGTCACGACACAAGTTTTATTGCAAAAGTCACTGTGACGATTTTATGACGAAATCAAGTGCGTTATTTACACATGTCAGTAAGAAGACTAATGCTAAATAACGCCAGGCAAACAGACGTTTTGGCCGACCTATATTAAGTCAGGACCTATGGCTGTCCAGCAGAGAAAGTCCAATTTTCTACTGAGTTTAAAATTATCTTGAATTTTATCATCTTCAGTACATGTACACATGTGAAAAGTTCAAAAGGAAAATTGAAAATTAACTTGATCAGCTGGAAAAGGAAAATGACTGCTTAATTCCTGTATTTGATTTCCTGGACCAGTCTGTCTTCAAATACACCCATTACCCATCTCGTGAATGCGTTGTACGATTACTTCACAATGTAACTACTCCTGATTACAGAAATACTGTACAGCAATGGTTATAGTAACTTGTACAGCCCTGATATTACCTGGTTTAATGCTGTAACATTTCTTGTATGTCCCAGTCACCGGGCCAGTAAGAGTGAACGCTATTTTCTGAGCCAGCCACTGAGAGAGAGAGAGAGAGAGAGAGAGAGAGAGAGAGAGAGAGAGAGAGAGAGAGAGAGAGAGAGAGAGAGAGAGAGAGAGAGAGAGAGAGAGAGAGAGACAGACAGACAGACAGACAGACAGACAGACAGACAGACAGAGACAGAGACAGACAGACAGACAGACAGACAGACAGAGCCAGACATACAAACACAGAGACAAACAGACAGAGACACAGAGACAGACAGAGACATAGGCAGAGAAACCGAAAGAGACAACCGGATAGACAGGCAGAAGAAACAGACATTAAGCACACAGAAGAATAGAGAAATAGGCCGGGTAAACTCGCATATAGACGGATAGTATAGACCAGAAGACAAACAGTCCAAGTGCATATAGATAGTGTAAGACAAATAAGCCATTATCTCGGGTACCCCACAGGGTGTTGTCTAAATGTCCGTCCCCAGGGGTGGGTAGGTGTTTCGTTGTATTGCTAAGAAAGATATATTCTACCAACCTTTGGTGTTTTGGTCTTAAACTTAGCACTGCCCTTGACAATCTTGCGTTAACGTTTTATCAACATGCTGTATCTATTATCTGATGAGTTTGAGTGCCTAATTGGCCAAAGTAAGCAAGGGTAAATTACTAAGCTGTGGACGCTGTCACCAGATTATCACCGGATTAAATTTGACAAAGTCAACAACGAACGCGCCAGTAAGGTATAACTGTTATACCTTACTGGCGCGTTCGTTGTTGACTTTGTCAAATTTAATCCGGTGATAATCTGGTGACAGCGTCCACAGCTTAGTAATTTACCCTTGCTTACTTTGGCCAATTAGGCATTCAAACTCATCAGATAATAGATACAGCATGTTGATAAAACGTTAACGCAAGATTGTCAAGGGCAGTGCTAAGTTTAAGACCAAAACACCAAAGGTTGGTAGAATATATCTTTATTAGCAATACAACGAAACACCTACCCACCCCTGGGGACGGACATTTAGACAACACCCTGTGGGTACCCGAGATATATACTTACATACATGAGCACAGGCGAACAATACCCTTAGAGAGATCTACAAATGTTCAATTGAAATTTGTAGATAGATTCCAAACACAAGTCGTCGACATAATTAATAAATCCATAAAATTACTTCAGACACTTTCGAGAGGTAGACTGAATCAAACTAACAACGTTTTCGTGAACTGTACCCTACCTACATTATCTGGAAGGACATGTATTAGGCCTGTTAAGAAACCGGGAGAATTATTAGTTAAACGCTATTGATAGACACAAGGTCCCTCCGAAGGCCATATTACGACAATAGTGATAAAAACGTGCGAATTCTGGGATTACCCGTCCTTGACAGTTTGTCAAGTATCTTTCAACATGTCAAACAATATAAGTATTATCTCATATCAAAAATGGCTGATTTTGTCCCTTTAAGCTAGCTAGCCACTGCTTGATTGCTTCAGACGTAAGCTTAAACATATTCACAAGTAAATCGATCGAAATTTTGAGAGATGTATGATATAGGCCCTAACGATGCATGTACTTGTGTTTGTAACTTGTTTACGCTCGGTCTTACAGTCTATCTTTCACACGATTTATTATACAAGATCAAACCACAGACAAGCTTTCTCCTTGCCTGTGATCTAGCCTAATGCTTTCCTTTTCTTTCTCAGAATGTAAAGTCGACAACTGTGCAAAATGCTTTGGTCGGACTTTCTGCACTCGGTGTCAATCTCCATACTACCTCTCAGAAGGCGATTGTGTTGAAACCTGCCCGGATGATATGTACCCAGATGAAAAAACAAGCGAATGCAAACGTACAGGTAACCCTTATGCCAGCATTGGCAATTTTAATGACTTGTTTGGTTTGATTCCGCATCTTTAATGCAGGACATCCATGCATTATCGTTTTCTCTGACACTCGCATCCTTCGCTTTCTTGTAATCTGCTTTACGCCATATGAAAGTTCATCTTTTAAATTTGAAATAAAAGAACAAATTATATTTTTCTGCAAATCGGAACTTGCATACAAAAGAGCTCAGGGATCTCAAATTAATGACTTGATTTGTTAAGGTAGAATGCGCCTCGAAAACAGATATCGGGACTCTCTAACTTTTACAATTCTCTTCCGATCTACCACTTGTTGGGGTTCATTTTATAGCTTTTTGTGTAAGAAATATTTTCAACGTCTTAGTTTTTTCGAAAGTCGAAAATTTTATTTTTCTCCATAGAGTTAACATAGGGATGGCGTCAATTTTAAATTTCAAAAATATAGGTAAATCTTTGGTAATCTGTTTCCCCAGTACCAAAATGTGCACGGTGACACCCGATTTTTATCCTTGATTTTGAAAGATAATGGTTGAAGTATTCCTATAGGAAAGTTTGAGCAAAATTTTCAGTCTTTCCCTGTTCGAGGTGCATACTACCTTAAACTTTTATTGTAAATCTTTGTGTCGTCTGCAAAATTAAGCTTACAGTCTACATGCAATGAGTATCTTGACACGTTGTATTGTTGACTATGATGTTTGATCTTGCCCGACTTTTAAAATTCCAGGCAGAAATAAAGATCGATACTTTTTGAAAGTTATGGCTCGCTCGCATTCTTTTAAAGGCTCGCCACAAATTTTAGAGTAAGATAATATAATGTGTCGAATAACGAACCTGGAGCTGCTATCTATTTGAACGTTCCCTAGATTATTGTGACATTCAAGCAGAAATTTTCGGCCAGTATACCGCACTCCCAATCCACGGTGTCAATTCAATTCAATTCAAATTACTTTATTGTCCATTAATGAAAACACGCACATCCACAAATGGAAAATTTTCTTGCGACACCACAAATCTCCTGACTTACAATAAAAGCACACACACATATATACACAGTCTTGGGGAAAAAACAATAAATTACGTATAAAATTCTGAGTTTAAAACTGCCACAGCTGAAAGTATAAAAGACTTTTTAATTTTGTACAAGTTTTTACGCGCAAAAGGTACCTTAAGTCGTCGACCTGACGGGAGGATTTTAAATTCAGTGCTGAGTGGGTGTGTTTGATCCTGATGGATCTGAATGGCTTTCCTCTCGAGTCAAAGATTGGTAATATATTACTGAAAGTTGCCGTTGTTTTATACCAACAATCTTTCCTGCCAGATTGACAACTTGTGTTAATCTCATTTTGTCCTTAACTGAGAGGTTCCCGTACCAGGATACAATATTAAACGTTAAAATGCTCTCAACAAGCGAACGATACACAGTTACTAAAATATTCTTGCTGACATTAAAGCCTCTCAGTTTCCTGAGGAGGAATAAGCGCTGCTGTGCTTTTTTACAAATAAATTCAATGTCAACCACGTATTTCGCTCCGAAGCACGTTTAATCAATAGTGCCTGTCACTCAACTACGTAGATACTTTATTTTTATTTATTTATTTATTTATTTCGAGAGCAGCTCATCCACCAAAAATGTACAGAAAAAAGGGGGCACAAACTTTAAAAAAACTAATACAAATGGAAATGAAAATATCAGACAGAGAAAACTTAAAGATACCATACGATTTGTGATGAATCCGTTCTGCTGTACTCTGTACGGTAATACACTGAAAATTTCGCGCTTAGCTCTCAGAGTGAACCTGTGTGAAAGCATCAAATTTTGAGAACTCTTTAACTTTCTCATTACCAACGCTTGGTTTGGATGTTCACCCTCCTACACTGAAATTTTTACCATACTTATACCTATAAGACATGTTGAAACGACATATCAACGCTTCCACAGTACAGTAGAATGTCTTTATTTTTTAACGTTTTGAAATTTTACCATCGTTTTCCGGTAACCTCAGACAACTACGTAGTTGTCTGAGAGGTAAGAAGATCACTAAAGTGGACAATAACTTTATTGTTTGACTTATAATATGTACAATGATGAAGAACCAGTTCGATTCCCAAATTCAAAGACTAGTAGTCCAGTAGCCAATCTCGCCATCCCTTAGTATTTCCCGTTACTCTCGATAATCCAGCGAGATCAGGAAACAAATCAGGCGAGAGTATATAATGACATCATTAAATCCAAACACGTTACCTCCACCAGACAAAAAATGTAAATACTAAATTTATATTCTTGTGCCGAATCTAAATGCTGCCGATGGTCCCATACTACCTCACGGTCGTAATTTAGAAAAATACATTCTTAACAGAGGTTTGACTACTCTCTTTCAAAATGAAATGAAATGGCATCTTGCGGCAAAATATTTCTACACTAGGTGTTCCCGAAATGGTCCACATTATATTGACCGATAGCTTGTTGAAAAGGTCCGAAACAATTGGTCCCAGAAAGATTAGAGGTTGATCGAGACTCTGCGTTAGCAAATTATGATTTACTTATTTCTTATTTGAATTTCAGATTAACGTTTGAGATTTCAAAAAATGCAAAAAGTAACCCCGAATACTCCAAGTTACATTTGTGGTCCGGAGTTGAAATACGTTCATTCTTCACGTCAAGGAAACAAAAATTCTAAAACCATAGAATGTGTCCGTACACATGTATCTATTTTCAAAACAATTGGCTGATGATTTTCTAAAAAGTTTTTTTTTAAGTTTCCATGGAAATCTTACTATGAAAATTTAAATTATCACAATTTAATTCCTCTTCACTGATAATTGATACTTGCGTGAATTGAAATCTCTGATTTTGTCAACAAAAATACTTTCAAATTGTCAAACATACCATGTGATACTACCCACCGACCAAATTGTCTTAATTTCGCATATTTTACGGTTAAAATATGGGATTATCAGCCTATTGACGGAGTTATACACATATAATTAAATCTTTATCAATTTCTAAACAGAACAATTTTACTGAGGAGAAATCATTGTGCATTGCGTAATTCTGTTAAATTAATTATGAACTATTCAAATTTGAGGACGTCTTCTAATGACATTCAGGATTTCGCTCTCACCGCCAGCGTAGCCAAGTTACAGTTGACGAGCAGGTCGTAGAGTGCGTTCCGCTGTTGCCATGCTCGATGACGTAGCTAGTGACTCGACCACCCTTAACTGAGTGCTCTCTGATCTTTCAGCTCTCATCTTTGCAATTGATCATTTTCTAATGATTCACGATATCGCAGGACTTTGGTATTAAGTCTATCGCTGTTTGCTCCACTCTCCTCCACCTCTCATCGTCCAAATGTGCAAGACTTGAGGTGATTTTCCACTTTTTCGTAAATTTATGACAAAGTCACTGAGAAGATGCAAAAAAATTAACGTTTGTGATGACTGCGCATGCATACGACATCAAAGAATGTAATGCAAAGCAATATGTGCTTGCAAAATTTATATCGTGCTTCGGCTTAAATTTGAGGACGTCAGATTTTTATTGCGGATAAATCTCAAATGTTAGACCTCCTTGGTGACAGGAGATGGATGTACCTATGTTAGGTACTCTTTTCTCACAAATTTTCTCTTTTTTCGTCTCAATCTTAAATCAGTAGCCGGGTTATGCGTTATTGGAGTAACAGACAGCTGAAAAAAATGACCGAAAGACAATAATTGAATTTTAAGCTGATCTGACCTGACCTCTTCGTGCTGAGCTATTATCGGCAGTAGTGTACATGTGTTTTATGTCATAGATTGCGGACATTGACCCTGAGGTTAGGGTCTATGGCAACGCCAAGTCACTTCTGATAGTCTTTAAGTTATAAAGTCCAGATGCAACAAACTGGTCGGCTTGGTCAATTTTACAAAATCATCCTAAAACATGTTTCTTTAGCTGATATAATCATTTTACATATTTTTCACCTTGACCTGAATAATAATGCCCACTGCCCCCCCCCCCGTATCAATTTTTTTGTCCCTTTTCCCCATAACAGTCACGGTTCAACTTCCCCGCTGCATGCCCTCGCAAACAGTGACAGCTCCCCTCTACCTATTAGATGTACATACGTGTATCATTTAAACCTTGCAACATTGCTCCCCTCTTATCCACAATCCCTTCCCATGAAGTTCTATGAACCACAGCATTCCCCTCCCCCTCCCTATTTTCTGGTACCAACAACCAGGAACTTTCTCCCTCCCCACGGTTAAATTGACCTTGTCGCCCTTCATACTGAAATTTGCCCACCCGCTGAAAAACTGGGAAAGGACATCTTTCAGCACGAACAACTTCGTTGGCGGCACCTGTAGAGTTGTCATCGCTTGGAGTGGGCATTTGCCCACCACGTATAACAAGTCAGATATGTCTACTACGTATGACAGGGCAGATGTCGCATCGTTTCCAGAATAGAACTTAATACCCACAGCTTTATTTAATTAACGACGCGACATTTAGCCTCTGGCAGAAGTAAATTTCGTGTTGACTGCGCCAACCAGTCAAAATCCCTCAAAGCCTCGAACCGCACGAAAATTGTCCACTGTTGCGGGATGTGGCATGTTTTCAGATACACGTAGTGTTGGCGCTACACCATGCCCCGTTTTGGAAGCACACATATCTAACGTAACGCATAAATCTTTGTCTTTCCCTATAAAATCAAAGAATAATGCAAACGGATGTTTTAGCTTGGTTTATCATGACTCGGTAAAAATTGTGGACCTAATTTTCCTGCCATGAAAGTATCTCATTCTGGTAAGAATCGATAATATTACGTGCCTTTGAAATTAGTGAAACGTCATTATTTACGGCCTGGGGGAGGTCGGAGGAATTTCATCGGAAACTCCGAAATTTCGAGTAACCCCCATGCCAACCATGATGAATTTCAGTCACCCCCCCCCCTCTCTAACCGAGAAATTTTGACTGCCTCCTCAGAAAAGTGAAACACCAATACACGTATTTGTAAAATTTACATAAATACAGAAATAGTAAAGACCTTTTAAATCCTGATGTACCCTGCTAAATTATCTTCGGTTATCTCATGACGGTTGAAAAAGGTGAAACCAAGAAAATGAACTTCAAAGTGACAACAAAAAGACAGATATAAAAGCTCACGCTATAACCGGTATCCAACCATATAGTATTGTTTAATTTAGATGGGTACAATGACAGAGTTCTTAACTAGGATATCTGACTAGGCAGAATTTGAAAGTACGGGGGACACGCCAGAGGCTGAGGGGAAAGCCTCAGAGGGGCTGTCCCCTTTTTTCATGGAATCTTTGAAGAAATTGATATGTGCAATGGTGCAGTCTGATACAATCTTAGGGGTGTTTTTTAGTTTATTTATACTAAGGAAAACCGTTAGAACACCTGAAGGGGAGAGCACGAGAAGTGTCCCCCTTTCGCATCGAAAATTTTGAGAAATTGGTGTGTGAATGGTGTAATCTGCGAGGTGTTACAATTTATATCGCACGAAAAATTTAATAACCCCCTGCTTCCTCTCCACATTTTGAGCATCCCCCTTGAAGTTTTCAGTATTTTGAGTGACCCCCCTCATATTCCTCTAGCCCCCAGAGCGTAAATAATGACGGCTCCCTTATCTGTTGCAGGGGTGTGAATACTATATGGTTTGGTTAACTGCCCCATTTCTGCCGCTGGCTGCGCTGTACTCCAAGAAATGGGCCCAGTATGCGACAGTCATTTTTATCAATATTCTGGTTTATCACTGACTATTGAATCATTTAGCAATGTTGCACATGCGTTCCGAGGACTTTCGCATGAGATCGTCATAGCACAAGGCTATTCTTTTCCCCTGCCCTAGTTCTGGACACAGTTTGCCCCTTCGAATACACACGAGAGCGTATTTTATACGTAGAGCAAGCTGACATCATTAATGAACCCTGGCGAAAGAAACAACTCACCAACCAGATTGCTCGATAAAGCTGGTTAATGACAATCATGGAAAGAACAGCACACACCAGATCCCTTTCATGAGCACTGCGCAGCAAACGACAGAAATGGGACACGGGAAATATGAGGGCCACGTCTGCTTTGAGTGTGATTCATGCGTGGAGCGAAAATAATTTGTAGGCACCGGTGGGGGCCGTTGAAACTCCTGTATGAGAGCAATTAGGAAACCCAAAACCTTTGCGAAGATAAGTTAATGTGAAACTTTCTGGTTTTATTTGCAGTCGACTGCGAGGTTTCCACGTGGAGCGCTTGGGGGATTTGTTTGCAAATGGATAAAGCATGTGGCTTTAAACGGGGACTAGAAACCCGCACAAGAGAAGTTATCGTAAAGCCCTCGTCACAGGGCAGATCTTGTCCGACGATAAGAGAGTCCAAGCCTTGCAAGATGAAGCCCAGACACTGTCCAGGTGAGAATCACGCTCCAAGCAGAGGGGCCGGGCGCTGTATGGAATGCTTGCATCATTTCCAAAATTTGGTGGTGATTTGCCAGGTTTTTATATAAAAAAAGATTAACGGGGTACTATATCGTAGCGTACAAGATATTTGTGCTTGTATCAAATATCATAATTTTGTAAGGAAAACAATCGACCTAAGTTTCCCACATGACAGAGTGGAATGAGGAGGGAAGTATTCATACTCGTTTGTTATATCTTACCTCACCTGTGGCAGTATTTGTGATGTTAGATTTCATAAGACCCATACTCCCAACGATTGCGGCTATAAATTTGTTAATAAAAGTGAGAAATTGATGTCCTTCACTAACATCATTTAGCGTGTGTGATTCATTGAAAAACGCGCTCAGTTAGAGAGGCACCATTGCAAACACTTCGATTGAAGTTCTTATCAGACCGAGATCGTTGTAAGGGCCTGGTCAGATTTCATAGGAGGGGTGGCTGGTGCGATGGGAAGAGTTACCATTCATGCAGCACTTTGAGGCTGGCCATTTCATTTCGTGCACGAATAGGCAGCGGCTCTGCAATTTTAGTGCATGGACATAGGGAAAGATCAAGTGATACTTTTACAACACTGTGGAAAGCAAGGCCTAGGAATTTTCAGTATATGGGGAAATCATGAAATATGCTGAACTGAAGATTGTAAAGACAGATCACTCTAGTTTTGACTGTACTTGTACTGTCAAATACGTCCTCTCTATAGCTGATAAAACGCACATACGACATTGTCATTACTTTAACACTTTGTACAAAATCTATCTTCACACATAGAAACATCAAAATATGTAAAAGAAAATTACAAACTTTGTTTTATACCAATAAAAGAACTTTTCGTGAAGCTCATATTGCACCGAACACATCTTTTGTTAAAACATACCATATGGAAAACGTGAAGAGGACATATTTTCATATTTTAATGAACCAAAAAGCCAAGAAAGTATTAAATCAGTCTCTTCCATTGCTATGGTGCGTCATAAATTTTTTTCAATATTTCTGTCACAAATTTGCCACTTCTTTTTTTCTCTTGAAATGTTGCGGTGTCTATTGGATTGTAAACCCATCATGAGTAAAGTCAGAAATATTATTGCTGACACTCAAATTGCTTATGTAAATTACTTTGTCGACAATATGCTGACAGACTACCTTTATATTGGCATTTCTATCTGGAATGTGAAAAGACTACCAGGAAAAGGTCCTTGTTTTTGATCAAGGAGAGTGGGAAAGGTCAGCATTTGTGTGCAAGCAATCAGAGGAGGGCCAGTACTAAGTTTGAAAAGCACCAGCCCTTCCCATATTAATTTTGTCCTGGCCCTAACTTGTATAAATGTACTGTGGATAGTATCGAAAGTTACGACAAAGTATTCCTAGTTAGGCATTTTGACGTTTTGATAGTAAGGCTGTTTGATTTTCTTCAACCAAGTAAAGATATAATTCTTTTTAAACCAGCAGCAAGTCACGCATGCGCAGGGTGTAATTCACGTCGGCTCTGCTCGGCACCACCCGGAGGAAAAAACGTCCCCATACATATTTACACCTCTTTCCCCTGTTAATTGTTATATCCCTTTACTCTCACAGACCATCTCAACAGTTCAGAACCGAAACCTGCTGAAGAAAGGGGTAAGAATAATAAAGAAAAGAACACGGAAAGGGGCAATAGAGACAAAAGGAGACGGAAAAAGAACAAGTCCAGACGGAGAAAAAGGGTTCGGGAAGAGCGAAAACGGCGACGTAAAAATAACAGGCGGTCCCAGAAAAAGCGAGAAAAGATGCAAAAGCAGACACTGACAGCGTGATCTCATCAGAACAAAGGGTTTAAAACAGACACTGCCTGTTAGATGTAGCTGGCCAAACCAGAAGTCAATATTTCCCAAGATCACATGCTTGAGCCTGACACTTCATCGGTGTAACTGGATACTCCAACGTAAATTAATTACGGACCGGAACATCTTGTTTCATGTATATTGGAATATGACAACAAAACGGTGACCGAATTCGACTGTGAAGACATGGTGGGCGAACATTTCTAGTTTGTTAAATGGACTAATAAGACATGCTTGCAACAGTCTTCGTGTTCGATACCACAGAAACAGTCTTTATGTTCGATACCATAGAGACAATCTGCGTGTTCTGTGCCATAGAAACAATCTCCATGGATTGTAACCGACTTAAAACTCGCTACATTATCCAGGAGTAAGTTTACTTTGATATTATCTAACGAACTGAAGGCGGTGCAAAATTGATTTGGGAAGGCTACCTCACGCGCCAACGACCAATAAATGGACGTTCACAAGGTTATTATTGTTACCATGTCAACAGCTAATGAGCTAATGGTTCATACTCCCAATGTAAATACATCTGCGTTTCCTTGGAGACTAACTCAAACTCGACCTCGACTGGTTTATTTTTCGTTGGTCTTTTTTTTAAGGAATGTCAGTAGTGTATGCAAAGATGCATATGGTGCTTTCTACAAGGGGCACTTCCAAAACTTACTTAACTCATGGTACAACTCCGGACAGGTTCAGCAAAAGCGGAACCAGTCATATTTCATCGTCTGTTGTTGTTCGTGTTCAGAAGATGTGTATTTTAGAAATCGTTTACTTCACTGTTACTGTATTGTATCAAAAGTTTGAAACTCACCAGAAAACAATGGTTTCCGCTTGATAATAATGGGGACATGAACAGCCAACTGCCTAACATATATACTTGCAATGATATATCATTAATATTTTCGGAAAAAATCTTAATTTTAAGACAACTATTGTGCTGATTTTCGACTCAAAACTTTAAACGAGGCATTATTTGACTTTAAATGACTTCAAATCCATTCTGAATAATATTAAGACATCATACATATGCAGTGTTGAAAATCGTTTATGAGCAGTCACGTTTTTATACCTTAAAAGTGTTTGTAAATTTATTTTTTATTAAGAGCATTGCGTGCTCGTTGTAAATTATTTTGGACGTACGTCATCATGTCGTACAGCTGTCTTTATCAAAAGGCATTGTCACCGAAGCATTGAGTTTACTGTGCCATTAAGGTAGCTCGCACCACGAAAGTGATATTAAACTTCTGCGCAAGCTTTCATCAATGAAAATATTCAACCATTTTCTTTCAAAATCAAAAATAAAAGTCAAGGGTCAACGTGCAAATTTGAGTAACAGAGAAACAAACAACCTTAAATTTACCGATATTTGATATTCAAAATGGAAAAATATTAAATTTTCTTATTTGACAAAAATAAGCCGGTGAAAAGTTTACTTACTACAGGTTCTGTAAAATGACACCACTCCAGTTGTAGACAAGAAAATATAGTAAAATTTTGAGAGTACGAATATATGTCCCCGAGGCACATTCTACCGTATGGTCAGGCGTTACTCACTGAGGGCGCTATCTTTCCCAGGACCGACAAGGAGATACAATTTTTGTATTTACATAAGGATTTCTTTATAAAAGGTAGATGAGAATGTAAATAGTGATGTAGCAATCTTATTTAAAACTATAACGATATTATGTGATCGTACACGTAACTTGAATTTTGAATTCTGCTAGAAGACGTGTTTGTACAACTTTTATTCTGGCAGTTTGTAGATTTCAGCTAAAGTGAGAATAAATCACCATTTAAATAATGATCGACATTTGACTGTACGACTGCCTTTTAATGGTGTACGTTTTCATACTTGTATATGACTGTGTGTCTGTGTCTATGTATGTATGTATGTATGTATGTATGTATGTATGTATGTATGTATGTATGTATGTATGTATGTATGTATGTATGTATGTATATATGCGGTGTGTCTGTGTGTGTGCATCTACTTACCACAAAATCTACATTTTTCACCTTAGTATTTAGTGTGATAATTGATTCGTCATAGGTTCAAGACTGGTCTTTGTTCAAGTGACATTATTCCTGAAATATACAAATCAGTTTTAAAATGCTCAAATAGTCAAAAATCAAAACAAGGATGTACTTATCCAATTGCTTTAGCCTAATATTTATAAGGTCTACTAAATTTGGAACAATATTTGCAAATATAAATCACTAGGTTTTTTTCATTACAATACACTAAAACAACTTCAATCTGTTGTAAAACTATCCTTATCACTTATTAAATTTGATATGTTGGATTTCAGAAACGCATTCTCGGATTCGTCCAAATACTATAAAATTTTCATATTATGATTTCACATATTTGACTAAACAACTTTTAACAAAAGGTACCACAGTGATAATTATGAATATTTTGACTTCGATTCCTAGAGATGACATTAGAAAATGTTTACTACAGATGTTCAAATTTACATAAATATGTTTTTATTGCAAAGTTTCTCATTCAGCCACAACAATTGTGTTCCTCATATCACTTGGCTGATGACTTTTCAAATTACTGCTCCCTATTAATGACGTCATTCATGATACCAGCTTTTTGCAAAAGAACTGAACCTGAAGGGTGGATAAGTTTCGATTTTGACAAGTGAAATGTTCATCACTGTTGATCAAATGGGAGGATTTTTTGTTTTATCAAATTGTATTTGCATCGTGCTTCATCTTGAAACATGCTGAAACCTTGGTCAGCAAACTTTATCTTAAGCTACCTCGTCTGGCTATCCCTGACGCTAATTTATGACCAATGATACAGCAATGACATGATTTCTGGTAATTTTTGGTTTCAGTCAGAAATACAGATTATGATAACATAACGACTTTTAAAGTACTTCCCGTTGATACTGTGTTGCAACTCCCACAGGAAGTTGTAGAGGTATGTGACATCAGAATGGACTACTTTTCCCATGGCAAAAATCAACAACAACAAAACTAAGCATAGGTCAAATTTTTATCAAAAAAACCCTAAATATGTGTTGATAACATGAGAAATATCCCTGGGCTGTAGACAAAACTCTACAATGCTATATAATATAATAAAATATTCCTGAAATTTGTGAAGATCCCCTGCTGGCCTTGATATACATGACGCGTAATCAACTCTGGTGAACTCGTCTGTTTACTGATCCGGGATTACTCCGGGTCATGAAACGCTTTATTCAGTTTTTGTTTTCATGATGTTTGTTAGATGAAGTCCCTGATAAAGATCTGATTTTGACCTTTTATAACTGAGTGGGTTAATTTTATCAGTCTGCAGGGTAGGTAGCAGCCTTACCAAATTGGCTGGATTTGGTGGGGGGGGCCAAAATTAATGCAATC
Source organism: Ptychodera flava (assembly GCF_041260155.1). Classification (NCBI taxonomy): domain Eukaryota; kingdom Metazoa; phylum Hemichordata; class Enteropneusta; family Ptychoderidae; genus Ptychodera; species Ptychodera flava. Next base: position 45,886,852 of record NC_091932.1, on the reverse strand, counting down.
TTGCATTTAAAATTGGGGAAAGCAGTCAATTTGCATAACTTTTGTAATTTACATTATATCCATTTTGGCATGCGCAATTTTGGATAACAATAAATATGGTATCTTTTAATGGTAGCTGATGAAAATATGTTACATCCACAGTGAAACAATTAAGCCTCAGTAAAAGTACGGTAAATCAAGTCTTGTTAGCTAGCATCCTTTTAAAGCTAATTTAGCCAATTGTTTAAAATCGCTAATTTAAAATGCCGCTAATTTAAACTTTCCCCCATATTGGCTATGGTCAAGATGTCTTTTCATCTAATTAAAAACCCGCTGATTGCCATGAAAATCCAAAATTGCTAAAGTAGCATGCAGCTAATTCAAAGCGCTTTACAGTAGTTGATAAAATGTACGTGCTTTCTCAAATACTTTTAGAACAGCATAACGCTCTTTCTCTCCCTAACTATTTGCCTTACACTTTGTGCAAGTAAAACTAGTACTTTGGACAGGTATTTCCTGCCAGTTTTGAAAACAATTACATGTTTGTTCCCACTATTTGTCGGACTCGAAGATTCTCGTTGTCTTTGTCGTTACAATGAAAATTGAATTTTTAACTTCGATCCAATGTACAACTTGTTCCTCATACTAAAACATTAACTGGCAGATTCCCAGACTTTATTTGGATTAGTCGGTAGCCCTTAAAAGCGAAGTTTGCGAATTATCACAATATCACTCTGAATCATCAGCAGCATTATCAGAGCTTGGTGTTTCATCAGATGCGTTTAGTTTGGTAGGACAAACTTGAAATTTTGCTGCATTTTAAACCTCGTTTCTGTCAATGCGGAAATTGTACCCTCAATATCCTTGAAGACAATACCAAGCTCTACGTTTTTACTGGGCACGAGACTGTTCGGCGTGAATGTTGTCCAGAATTTAAGTTCTGGCGATGTGTTCCAATTTACGGAGGATCTCACAAATGGCTCCCTATTAATGAAGACATAAAGGTTAACGTGCTGCCAATTTATTAAAGGGAGAGGGCGCATATTGAATATTAGGGTACGAGCACAGTTAAAGGCGTGGTGGGATGGGAGGGGGGGGGAGAGAGAGAAAATGTTTTGTCATTTTTCACAGCGCCCCCTTTCAACATTAGGGACAATTTTGAGAGCCCCTTCCATTGGCAAGGAAATTTTACGAGGGCCAAACCCGTAAATATTAAGCTGTAGAGCCGACCATAAGCTCCGAATGTCACTGTGTGTAGATCTATCTCAGGGAGTGTTCTCCGACTTGAAATTCTTGTATATGTCATTGTTTCCAAATTAATCTATACAGCCTAGGGTATCTGTTCAAAACTACCCGTCATATCACGATCAATGAAACCATCGCGAAAATGAATTAATGGTCATGACCATTAATTCATTTTCGCGATGGTTTCATATATCGTGTCTAAAGCTGGGGTCGAATGTATGTATGGTCACCCATTCATTCAGTATCTTTCAACATGCCAAACAATATAAGCTTAAGTAGTATCTCTCATAAAAAAAATCGTGAAAAATGGCCCACTTTGTCCCTTTGGCAATTTGTAATTTCTGTAGCACAAAAATTTACACGGTAACCCCGAAATTTTTGTTTTTGATTTTGAAAGGGTATGGTTGAAATACTGCTGACGAAAAGTTTGAGCAAAAGTTTTAAGCCTTTCATTTAGGCGCATACTACCTTAAAGTTTACCTGCCTCTGGAGTAGCAATTTGAATAAACTTTGGGCCATTACTATTGTAAAAAAATTGCAAGGTGACTCTCAATTCTTGTTCTTGATTTTGAAAGAGCATAGTTAGGCACAAACAACCTTAATGTTTACCTTGCGCAGGTGCTGCACATTGAATTGAAAACAACGGTAAAACTTGGCCAATTTGTAATTTCTCTAGTAAGCAAAATATTGCACAGTGACCCCTAATTTTATTTCTTGATTTCGAAAGAGCACCAATGAAATATTTCTTACGAAAAGTTTTGAGCCTTTAATTGAGACACATAAAAAAACTTAACGTTTACCAGCCTCTGAGGCTCCTCTTTGAACAGAAAATATAAGCAAATCTTGGATAATTTGTAATTTCTCTAGCACAAAAATTTGTACGGTGATCCCTAATTTTTATTCTTGATTTTCAAAGAGTATGGTTGAAAAATTGCTTGAGAAAAGCTTAAGCAAAAGTTTAAGTCTTTCTTTGAGACGCATACTACCTTAAAGATTATCTGCCTGTGGAGGCGTTTTACCCAATAATTGACCTGCTGGGCGGCTGTATGTTTGGAAAAGGTCAATAACATGCTTGAGTTACAACTTGAACTTCGAAAAGAGTTTATTTATTTCAATGTCAAGAGAACACACAGCAAAATTCTGCAGATTTTGCAAACTTTTGACCTCTCCATCGGACGCTTTTTTTCAGTGGGGAGGGGGGGGGGTCGTGGTGCCTCAAACGCCCCACACGGCCGAGTACTCCACTCTGATTCCTTGAGGGGACAGCATTTACTGAATCTATCTTCTCACCATAATTTACATATCCCTAGGAGTAAAAATCTGTTTTGTCACGTAACTTTCACATTTTAATCTAAAGTTCAACGGCTTCATGTAGGAAACATCAAATTCAGGTACTACTTTCATCACGGACTATCTTTGTGGGTAACCCATGTTATTTAGCCCTGACAGTGAACTAATCTTCAAAAGGTTTCAACTGACTTTAAAAGGACGGTTAGTCATCGTAGAAACAAAAGAAATCAAAACAACCAATAAATAAACAACTGTCTGTACTTGGACTTGACATTGACTTGACAAGTTCACTGGAGTAAAACAGGATATGCTTTGCTGGTTTGGGGAAATATCGAAAAGATGCCCGACAGTTTCGCAACTAAACGTCTTCTACAAAGCAAGTAACACTCTTAGATTTTTGATTGGATTAAGGTAGAATTCGCATTGAGGACAGTTATTCGGACTCTCAAAGTTTTTCTTATTCTTTTCTTATCTACCACTTGTGGGCTTATTTTAAAGCTCTTGGTGTACTAAAACTTTCTACTGTCTTTGGTTTTCTAAAATCAAACATTTTATATTCCTACATGGAGTTATCTCAGAGTTGGCCGCCAGTTTGAATTAAAACTATCGGTAAACGTACAGTGATCAGAAATTCAGTTTTTCTGGTTTTTGAATTTAAGGAGAAATTATGGGAGACTTTGAAATTGAATGATGGCCTAGTGTGAAGAGTTAAACGTATTGGGAACTCTGTTTATCTGAACCAAGTAATACTGATTCTACTACAGCAACTGCAACCACACAGTACAGCCTGCACCACAGCATAAATTTCTCCGCTTGTATTATTGGACTCCAAAGTCTTGTAGGGGATTGTTCCTTAATTAATCTTGTTATGTAGGTCATTCCCCACACTCATCATGACCTGAGTTCAATTAGTCTAGAACATTCTCAAGGTCACTGCCCTTAATGACCTCACAACCTTGAATTCAATTAGTCATGTTTGGAATGTTCTGGAAAGTTGATTAGTTGTGTAAGAGAGATAATTTTAGAACAGTAATTAGCATGTCAATAAAAGTTCTAGATTGTTCTTATATGCCTTTAAAAAGGGACGTGCTCAGCTTCCAGTCAGACTTTTGGGATCGTGTCTCTTGTGTGTTACTACATGTATTTGGAAACCCAGCAGTAGTCATTCTCAAGACTTTTCAAGACCTTCACTGCCAACGCTGGATTTACTCTGTGGACTTTGTGCAACTTCAAGCCTGCAAGCCAAAGGACTGTTCATTCATCCGACAGACTGTTACAACTCTGAGACTGGAGCTTTGCCGTCCCAGCTGAGATAAGTAGTCTGTACACTTTTAAAGCTTGTACTCTATCCCTGACTTAGCAATTAGTTTTTTATTTTTGTAATAAATTTTGTTTAAACGTTAACTGCTGAGTTCACCCTTTTGTTCGTATCCTCTGCACGTAACAAAATTGGGGGCTCGTCCGGGATACGAATATTTTGAGCCGTTTGACAACATTTTGTCTGCCTTTTCAAAACTACTGTATACTGTGAACTCAGCAAAATTCAATCATGGCGGAATTCAAACCAGACGAATTTATGGATGACCTTGATCAGGACACATTTGATTCCCTCAAAAAAGACAACCTCATTGCACTGGCCAATTTCCTTAAAGTAGATGTCAAAAGATCTATGCGCAAGCGGGAAATACAGTACCACATTGCAAAACATTTAGTTAATTTAGGCCAATTTGAGGAATCCACCTTGAAAGATTATGAGCCCGAGTCTACCTTTGAACTAAGAAAATTAGAATTAGAAATTCAGGCAGATTTGGAGCTTAAAAAAATGGCATTAGAAAAAGAAAAAATACAAATGCAATTACAAGAAAGACAGAGAGAGAAAGATAGGCAGGAAAGATTAGAAATGGAAGAAAGACAGAAAGAGAGGGAATTGGAAATGAAAGAAAAAGAATTGCAAATGGAAGAAAGACAAAGGGAGAAAGAAAGAGAGGAAAAAGAAAAGGAAAGAGAATTAGCAGAACACCGACTGCAGTTAGAAATGAGACGTTTAGAGCTTAGAAAGTCAGGAAAATTCTTCCCTTCAGACAATTTTGACATCACTAAGCATTTCAGGTTAGTTCCCCCTTTCCAAGAAAAGGATGTTGATAAATATTTCCTTCATTTTGAGAAAATTGCTCAGAGTCTGGATTGGCCTAAGGAGTCCTGGTCTATGCTTTTGCAGAGTGCTTTGGTGGGTAAAGCCAGAGAAATTTACATTCAGTTGTCAGTAGAGCAGGCTTCAAATTATGATTCTGTGAAGGAATTAATTCTCAAGGGCTATGAGTTGGTGCCTGAAGCTTACCGTCAGAAATTTAGGGATTGTGAGAAGGTGAAGGATCAAACTTATGTTGAATTTGCTCGAACAAAAGAACAACTGTTGATCGTTGGTGTTCTTCTGAAAAGGTCAGTCAGAATTATGACAAATTACGAATGACAAATTACGACAACTTGTTTTGATTGAGGAATTTAAAAGGTGCATCCGGAGTGACATCAAGACGTTTATCAATGAACAAAAGGCAGATACATTGAGATTGCTGCACGTTTGGCCGATGATTATTCATTGACCCACAAATCTTCATTTCTCAGCAAACCATCCCAGTCCTTTTCCTACAGAAACAATGCAGGTAAATTTAACTCCTCCTTTTCATCCAAGAATTTTTCAAAGGACAGTAGAAAATCAAATGACAACAGTTCACAGAGTTCAAGTAACACTCCCACATCATCAGATCCCAAGTCTCAATCTCCTTCTGACAAACAGTTCGGTACACTTTCTTGTAATTATTGTAAGAAAGACGGCCATTTGATGTCAGATTGTTTCAAATTGAAAAGAAAACGTGAAGGTCAAAGTGGTCAAAGTGGATCTAAGCCCACCGGCTTTATTTCTTCATCAACTCAATTAGAGTCGAATAATGTGTGCAACACATTTTCTGAGGTTAAACCCCTCTCATCCCCAATTAATGAGGTCAAGGTCAATTCTTCTCAAGATAGCATTATGGGTATTTTCGAACCATTTATTCATGATGGTTTTATATCACTTTCTAGTGATTTTTCTTCCGCTACCTCTGTCAAAATTTTAAGAGATACCGGGGCTTCCCAGTCTCTTTTGTTGGCAGATACCCTGCCGTTTTCTGAAAAGTCATTTTCAGGTTCTAAAGTTCTTATTAAGGGGGTAGATTGCAATGACTTTATTCCTGTTCCTCTCCATAATGTCTATTTGTCTTCGGACTTTGTTTCTGGACCTGTGACTTTAGGTATTAGGCCTTTTTTGCCTTTTGAAGGGATTCACCTTCTTCTTGGAAACGACCTTGCCGGGGACAAGGTCATTACTAATCCACTTGTGACTGATAATCCTAGTTTAGATCAGGATCCAGAGCCAATTGAACAAGAGATACCCGATTTATTTCCTTCATGTGCCATTACTCGAGCCATGTCAAAGAAAACTTCCGAGAATCAAAATACTCTCAAAAATAATGTCACAGATGTTGACTTAAATGACACCTTTCTCAGTCAGGTGTTTGACACGGATCATTCCGTTATCCCTCGTGGATTTGAAACTTCCAGTAAACTTCTGCTGACCAAAGTCAGACATTTTCTAGATCAAATCTCATTGCAGAACAACACAAAGACCCAGATATTTTGTCTTTGTTTGACAGGGTAGATGATGAAGATAAAACTTCAGATAGCTCTGTTTCCTATTATACAAAGTCTGGTATTCTCATGCGTAATTGGAGACCTCCAGACGTTTTGGTTGATGACGATTGGGCTATAAAACATCAAATTGTGGTTCCAAAGCCCTATCGTGCTGAAATATTGCGCCTGGCCCATGAAACCCCTGGGCTGGTCACTTAGGAGTCAGGAAAACTTATCATAAAATTCTCAGTCACTTTTATTGGCCTAATCTCAGGCAGGATGTAGCACATTTCTGTAAAACTTGTCACACATGTCAAATGGTAGGAAAGCCAATCAGACCATTCCAAAGGCCCCTTTACAGCCAATTCCTGCATTTCAAGAACCATTTAGTAGGATACTAATAGACTGTGTTGGGCCCCTACCAAAAACAAGATCAGGAAATGAGTACATGCTGACAATAATGTGTACATCAACTCGGTTCCCAGAAGCCATACCACTGAGAAATATAAAGACAAAGACTATAGTGAAAGCTTTAGTCAAATTTTTCACTTTATTTGGCCTCCCTAAATGTGTCCAGTCCGATCAAGGCTCCAACTTTATGTCTGGAATTTTTCAACAAGTAATGGATCAGCTAGGCATTAAACAGTATAGGTCATCCGCCTATCATCCAGAAAGTCAGGGTGCTCTTGAGCGATTTCATCAAACTTTGAAAAACATGATTAGGACCTACTGTTTTGACACAGAGAAGCAGTGGGATGAAGGAATTCATTTTCTGCTCTTTGCTGTTAGAGAGTCAATTCAAGAGTCTCTTGGTTTTAGCCCATTTGAGCTTGTATTTGGACATACAGTCCGTGGCCCACTTAAGCTCGTTAAAGAGAAATTCCTATCAGACGATGATGATTGTCTGAATATTTTGCAATATGTGTCAGATTTTCGTACAAAACTCTCTAAAGCATGTGAATTAGCCAGAGAAATCTTGAGTCATCTCAGCAGTCAATGAAAACCAAATATGATAAAAGCACCTCAAAACGGAAGTTTGAACCAGGTCAAAAAGTTCTTGTTCTACTTCCAATTCCTGGCAAACCACTCCATGCTCGTTACTTTGGGCCATATCTAATTGATAAGAAATTGAGTGATTTAAATTACATCATAATAACACCTGACAGGCGAAAACAAAAACAGCTACGTCACATAAATATGCTTAAGCCATATTTGGATAGGGATAATCCTACTATAACTCAGCCTGTCAGTACAGTCAGTTCAAACCATTATGAAGATAGTGATACTGAAACTGACTTGAGTGAAAATACTCTAAACTCAAAGCTGGGCTCGGTCAAGCTTCAGAACTCAGAAATCCTGGAGAAGCTGGAGTCTACAAAGTTGGCACACCTCCAGCCAGAACAACAACAACAGGTGAAAGAACTGCTCCATGAATATAAACACCTGTTTCAAGATGTTCCAACGAGGACAAACGTCATCTATCACGACGTTGATGTTGGGGACAGTAAGCCTGTAAAACAACATCCATACAGACTGAATCCAACAAAAGCAAAATATCTCCAGGAAGAAGTCAAATACCTGCTGGACAATGACTTTATTGAACCCAGTAAAAGTAACTGGAGTTCGCCATGCATACTTGTTCCCAAATCAGATCACAGTTATCGTATGTGCACGGACTTTAGGAAGGTCAACACTTTAACAAAGACAGACACTTTCCCAATCCCGAGGATTGATGACTGCATCGACCGAGTGGGAAAAGCCAAGTATGTGACAAAATTTGACCTACTGAAGGGATTTTGGCAAGTCCCTCTGACGGATCGTGCTCGTGAAATATCCGCCTTTGTTACACCAGACGGATTGTTCCAGTACAAGGTGATGCCATTCGGAATGAAGAACTCTCCGGCAACGTTCCAACGGATGATCAACGACGTCATATCCGGGCTAGACGGGTGTGCAGCCTACGTTGACGACGTCGTCCTGTATAGTGACACCTGGGAGGAACACATCAAGCTCATGCGGAAGTTCTTTGAGAGACTGAGTAAAGCAATGTTGACTGTCAACCTTGCCAAATCTGAGTTTGCTTGGGCGAGGGTAACTTACCTCGGACATACTGTAGGACAGGGTGAGGTAAAACCTGTTGATGCCAAAATCAGTGCCATTTCAAGTTTTCCCATACCAAACTGCAAACGACAACTGATGCGCTTTCTTGGTATGGCTGGTTACTACAGAAAATTCTGTCCAAATTTCTCCACAATTACTGAGCCTTTGACTAACTTACTTAAAAAGAAAGTAAAGTTTGTTTGGTCAGAGCAATGCCAACAGGCATTTGATACACTTAAAGCCATACTGCAAAGTGCCTCAGTGTTGTCTGCACCAGATTTCACTTTGCCATCAAATTAGCTGTGGATGCTAGTGATACGGCTGCTGGTGCTGTTTTATTGCAAGAGGATAGTCATGGTGTAGATCATCCTGTTTGCTATTTTTCACGCAAATTTAACAAATCCAGAGAAACTACTCTACAATTAAAAAAGAGTGTTTATCTTTGATATTAGCTTTACAGCATTTTGAAGTTTATGTTACTTCTTCAAATCAGCCAATAGTGGTTTATATTGATCACAACCCTCTTGTTTCTGCAGAAATTTAAAGGCAAAAATCAGAGATTGCTAAGATGGAGTTTAATGTTACAGGAGTTTAATCTTGATATTAGACATATCAAAGGCAGAGACAATTTAATTGCAGACTGTCTCTCTCGTATTTAGAGTTTATTGTTGTTCACTTTCAAGAAATTTTACTTTAGAGTAAAAAAAAAAAAAAAATTTGAGTACTTAAATCTTTTCAAGATTACATTGCAAAAGAAAGATTTTTCTTTGAAAAATTTTCTTTTTTTTGAAGAAGGGGTGTGTTATGTAGGTCATTTCCCCCACACTCATCATGACCTGAGTTCAATTAGTCTAGAACATTCTCAGGTCACTGCCCTTGATGACCTCACAACCTTGAATTCAATTAGTCATGTTTGGAATGTTCTGGAAAGTTGATTAGTTGTGTAAGAGAGATAATTTTAGAACAGTAATTAGCATGTCAATAAAAGTTCTAGATTGTTCTTATATGCCTTTATAAAAGGGACGTGCTCAGCTTCCAGTCAGACTTTTGGGATCGTGTCTCTTGTGTGTTACTACATGTATTTGGAAACCCAGCAGTAGTCATTCTCAAGACTTTTCAAGACCTTCACTGCCAACGCTGGATTTACTCTGTGGACTTTGTGCAACTTCAAGCCTGCAAGCCAAAGGACTGTTCATTCATCCGACAGACTGTTACAACTCTGAGACTGGAGCTTTGCCGTCCCAGCTGAGATAAGTAGTCTGTACACTTTAAAGCTTGTACTCTATCCCTGACTTAGCAATTAGTTTTATTTTTGTAATAAATTTTGTTTAAACGTTAACTGCTGAGTTCACCCTTTTGTTCGTATCCTCTGCACGTAACAATCTATACACCCTTGGGCATCTGCTCAATCGATCCGTCATATGTAGGTCCGCGACTTGAACTGATTGTACAATTTTGAGGTGTGACTCCGGTACGTTCAAGTTAAAAGTGATCCGGTGTGACAGCGAGGTAAATCCGCAAGATATGAGTTAGAAGGGCACTAAATAACAGGAGACAGTCTTGAAAAAAGTATTTTCTGCCGTTAAGACTGATTTCGATGTGATTTGCATCTTAGCAATTTTGCAATACATTGAGGAGCGGTAAGTGAATGGAAAGCCCAAGGTCACGTGACCATTGCAACGTATCCCTGCTCTTCATAACTTAGTTTAGGGTTTTGCCTCACCTAAAAGCTGTCTTACGCTTTGGCTTATAATGCTCAATTTGGAGCATTCACCACCGCTAAAACACACACATGGATTGCTCCATTTAGAAAAGACGTCGGATATTATCGCTCGTCATTTTGTGTCAATTTTAGGGTATTAAAACCTTATAAAGCTATACTGCTAATTACTTAGTCACTTTATTTTAATATAACGGTGCTACTATCATGGTCGACAGTCGCAGCTGAACGTCTCCATTAACACGCGCCTTGATGTAACGGATGGATGTTGGCACTTTTTGCAGGTGTTCGATTACTAAAATTGGGGTCGATATAGCAACGGTTAGCTGCTTGAACTCTATGACGTACGCGGTCTGCTGCCGTCAAATACAAAGCTCTTAGTAAACCATGAATTTAATACAAATATAATGGTAATAAAAATCATTATTTTTGTAGGACAACGCGGACGGTAGATGGTAGCTTTTCTGCAAAACACAACAGGTTTGATTTCGGCGACCTAATAATTTCAGCTTTGTGAAGTCTTTTATTAAGGCTCATACTAACTTAAAGTTTACCTGCATTTGGAGCTGCACTTTGAATTGAAAACATCGGCAAATCTTGGGCAATTTATACTATGGGTTTGTCAAGCAGAAAACTCTTTCCACGGTGACATCTGATATTTATTCTTGATTTTAGAAAGAGTATGTTAAATTTAAAATATTGCTCGAGACGCATACAACTTTAAAATTTACCTGCCTCTGGATCTCCACTTTGAATTGAAAAGAAGGGTAAAGCGTGGATTATTTAAAATTTCTACTGACATAAAAAAATGCAAGGTGACCCCCATTTTCTTTCCTGATTTTGAAAGAGCATGGTTGAAACATTGTTGAAGAAAAGTTTTAGCAAAAATTTAAACCTTGGATTGAGGCGCATACAACCTTAAAGTTTTCCCTGCCTGGAGGTGCACTTTGAATTGAAAATATCTGTATAAATCTTGGGCAAGTTTTTATTTCTCTAGCAGAAATATTTGCACGGCTGACCCCAATTTTAATTCTGATTTTGAAAGAGTGTGGTTGAAATATTGCTCGAAAAGTGCTTGAGCGAAAGCCTAAGCCTTAGAATGTAACCGCTCTCCCACAACATATCCTTGGCTGGTGTAGGTTATTTAAGGTCACAGACTGAGAATATTACCTAAATTATACAAATATGGGAGTTTCCTTGAGCAGAAGATTTATCTAACTAATAACATCCTTCAGAATTTTTATATCAAATTAGAAAGTTATCGGACAAGTAGTTTTTGAGAACAAATTTTCTTGACCAAAAATGATAAACTTGTCTTAAAATACGTTTTCTTGAACGAAAATGACAAAATTGTCTTAAAAATACAAATTTGCATATTTCAGGACAATTTCCACATATCCAACTATTGTCATCCCTGGGCATCTGTATGCCAAATATGAACGCTTTCTGTCCAGCAGTTTTAAAGACAAAAGATTTTTTACGTTTTTTTTATCAAAAATAACAAAAATTGCCCCAAAACGGTAATTTTGCCAATTTTGTCATAATTTCAACAATTTAGAAGGGTAATACCATTGCAAATATTCAACCCAATTTGAGAGCCATTGGACAGGCGGTTTAAGAGAAGGATAATTTTTACTTAAAATGAGGAAACTAACAAAAAATTTCAGCAAAAGTACAAAACTCAAGATATATTCACGATATACATAAAACTCTATAAGGTCTACATAAGGTACTTGCACACTAATTTTCAAAGCAATTAAAACAGCGGTTCTCGAGTTACTTATTTTTTACCATTTTCACATTTTTTATAGCTCATTTGCATAATTTGGGCAATGCAAAATTCATTTGAAAGAAAATCTGATCAATAGCCCAGGATGCATCCACACACCAAATACCAAGCTAAAACGTGCAGCGGTTCATGTGTTTTTTATGTTGACGGACATACTGTACGTACATACATACATACATACATACATACATACATACACACATACATACATACATACATACATACATACATAAAGACGCAACCGACTTCAGCTTATACGATAACCTCACATTGGTATATGAAAAGTGAGCTAAAAAACTGTTTTTATCTTATCCTTCACATCTTAATCTAAAGTTAAACAATCATGGCTGCATACGGACTTGCATTCACCTGATTTATATGAAAAAAAAATTGGCAAAGAAGAAGATAATTTACTTGTTTTACAACCTACAAAGTCATTGAAATAACGTTGGGCCAGCCTCTCTCTGTAAAGGACTAAAAGTTTGGCGAAGTTGAGAACTGGATGACCCGGGTTGAACCAAGGTCATCAACCATTTTGTACTATTTGTTTCTCGAGACATCTATAATGATTTTGACCTGAAATTCCCAATAGTTGGTAAAAGCATTGGGTAATAAATATCTTTAATTTGTGTCCTACTAAACCATGTGAAAATCTTCGAGGTATAACAACCATCCCCCTCCACCCCCACCCAACCTTACAATTTGTTGAGCCTGACATTTGCAATTTAAAACAGCAGACTGGCATTTCAGTCGGAAAGAGAAACCTGTCTGAGTTAAAATCACATGAAAAATACAAAGATAGTGCCAAAAAAAAGTTTGATTTTGGAGTTTTGTTAATGTTGACCGTTTTCAAGTATGAAAAATACCGCAATTATACAGTGTTGCTCTTAAATATTTAAACCAGAAAAACAAGAATGACAAAAGTAAATAAGGTCTGAAACTTTAGGAACTGGAGGTCAACGTTAGCAACATGCATAGCAGAGAATGTTGCAACACAGCTACAGTAATCCCTCTTAGTTTGAGCAGGTCTGTTAATATGTAACAGTTCATAAACAATGACAGGAAATGACTCAAGGTCCGTGGAGTAGCCTGTTTCAGTCATTGGCATGCCAGCACTCCTGCACATTTGCAGGATTTCCCCTTTTTCTTACCTCATTTGCATATTTTTGACACTGACATGTTCATTTGAACAACGTCACATCTCAACCCCTGCATCTACCTGTACACCAAATACTGAGATGGTAGCTTTGGCGGTATGGGAGCCTTTGCATGTGACGGACATACATCCGCACATACATACACACATACATACATACATACATACATACAGACGCCACCGACTCACCATATAAGCTCTTTTTGGTATTTATATACATACCAAATATGAGCTAAAAATGAAAGCCCACTTTAATCGATCTTAGTCTGAGGACAGCGGAGACAGCAAGGCAGTAGTTTTCTGAAATAGATAGTCCTCAGGAATTTAAAAGCTCCTTGCATCGAATGCCCGACACTTTCCAACTAAATTTTCACTAGAAAACATGTAACACTCTTACTTTTTATTGGATTAGGGTAGAATGTGCCTCAGCTCAGTTAATCTGACTCTAAACTTTTTTCAATTCTTTTCTGATGTACCACTAATCAGGGTTCATTTAAACCTCTTGAACGCATGATATCAAAATTATCAGGAGTTGTTTTGATGGTGGACTCCATATTGTGACAAACACTTTATTGAAAGTGAACCATTGAAAAAAAAATCGGGAGAGATACGAGTTCGATCTTGAGGTAAATGACACACGAAAGTTTTGTAAAAGTTGAGTTTCTGCAGTTGAGTTTCTCTAGATATAATATTTATCTAGGCAGTTTGTGATGTGTACTGTCAAGTGAATGGAAAGCCTGAGGTCACGTGACCAATGCCATAAATGTCCGCTGTTCATAACTTAGTCAACAATTAGTTTGATTTTCATAAATCGTGGTAAATGTGATGCTCAACAACAAATACAACAAAACCTATATACACAATATTATTGCAATCATTATAATATTTTATTGCATGGATCAATCATTCATATTCCACAAGCTACAAGTAAGTATTGCATATACATGGATACATTTCCAGTTTGGTAAATAATTTGATTTAAGGTCAGGTAAACATTTTCTTTGAATATTCTGCTTTGACAGATGGGTTAGCCAATGTAAAACATGTTTCATCTGAAATACTTATATTGTTTTCCATGAACAGAATTATTTTTTGAATCATACGACATGTTATGTACCTGGTAGTCACAAAAATGAATAAATAAACTAATCTATCAAGGTGTTATGCAGGAAGATTTCAATGGTACATTATATCTGTAAGGCTTAAATTTTGCAGTTGAAGTGATCATATCTAGTTGGTTGGAACTGTTTGACCATGTTGACACAGAAGAGATCTAGTTACTTGCACACGTCACTAGCTGCCCATATGACAATAAGAAATAAATTATAAAGAATTTGATTAAACTTCTTACTTGTTATAAATAGGTAAGTAAACTTTTTACATTAGTTACATCTAATTAAAAGCAAATTTGTATATGATTCTAAAAACATACATTTTTTAAAAATCTTACAGTGGTTTTCATTTGGAACAGGTATACAGTCTAAATAAATTTCTTAAGTGTATTTATTGATGACAGATTAAATGTTTGATTTATGAATTGTAAGCATAGCAATAATCTTACTTGTGTATCTCTATTTTATAAAAAAAAAACCCCAAAAACACAACACTTTGATTTCAGAGTTCATAAATGGTTTCACAGAATATCAATTATTGATCACTACCGGATATAACAACATACTTTCCATGATGAATTTGTGTAACTCATGAAGGACCCAGGATTCACTTTGCTATTCTCTGCTTGAACTGCCCTATACTCAGTCATATTTCTTCATTCTGTGATCTTTCAACATTACTATCTGCAGCAAATCTACAAAGAGAAGATGATTCTGTCAGTGTTATATATATTTGCAAAATGTAGTGGGAAAATGTATTGCACACAAAGAGTGCAATGTCACAGCTACTATGAATGTCATTAGATATTAAAATGTTAATCTATCTGGCACTGGCAGTCATGTCAAATCTCTAACACTGTCTGGGACTGCATGTATTGATCATCAATTATTATGACAGTATAAGTGTCAGTAACAACGGCATTTGCAATATCAACAGTACTGTCTATGTCACTATAGACATGCCAATGTCAGTGGTACTGTCAATATCACTAGAAATGCCATGTCAGGGGTACTGTCAATATCACTAGACATGCCAATATCAGTGGTACTGTCTATGTCACCAGACATGCCAATGTCAGTGGTACTGTCAATATCACTAGACATGCCAATGTCAGTGGTACTGTCAATATCACTAGACATGCCAATGTCAGTGGTAATTTCAATATCACTAGATATGCCAATGCCAGTGGTACTGTCAATATCACTAGACATGCCTATGTTGGTGGTAATGTCAATATCACTAGATTTAATGCTAATGTCAGTGGTACTGTCAATATCACTAGAAATGCTAATGTCAGTGGTACTGTCAATATCACTAGGCATGCCGGAATGTCAGTAGTAATGTCAATATCACTGGACATGCCAATGTCAGTGAAACTCTCAATATCACTAGACATGCCTATGTTGGTGGTACTGTCAATATCACTAGACATGCCAATGTCAGTGGTACTGTCAATATCACTAGACATGCCTATGTTGGTGGTACTGTCAATATCACTAGACATGCCAATGTCAGTGGTACTGTCAATATCACTAGACATGACAATGTCGGTGGTTCTGTCAATATCAGTAGACATACCAATATCAGTGGTACTGTCAATATCACTAGACATGCCAATGTCAGTGGTACTGTCAATGAAAACAAATTTAACAAACAATTATGAAGTCTTTTGGAAAAATTTGATCACTGAATAGATGAAAATAATAAACTAAGAATGTAGCCAAAATAAAACATAATTTTAGATTAGAACCCTACTAACACAGTTGCAAGGTGAGAAAAGAAAATTGCTCACCAAACTTCGCATTAGCAATCATGAGCTAGCAATTGAAAAAGGGAGACACTCTGTTCCAAAAACCTAATTACTGAAAGATACTGCAATCAGTGTAACACCAACAGTATTGAAGATGAAACACACTTTTTATTATATAGTATGTCAGAAATACAAAGTCCAAAGAAAGAACTTTTTCAGTAAAATCAATTTCCCAAATGATACAACTGAAAACAGCAAATCAGCATATTTCTCTACTCACAAAACAAGAGTTATCTTTAAATGAACAACTTGCAGATTATATTTTTACTTTATATAAACAAAGAAATACCTAGTAGTTATGTTTTATTATTAGCTACTATTATTATACTGTATTACTTTATCTTTTTGGAGAATATTGAACTTATTTTGTATCACACTTTAATTGCCACAAATGCGATGTAAATCCTATATTTACAAGCAAGCAATAAAATATTATTATTATTATTATTATTATTATTATATCACTAGACATGCTAATATCAGTGCTACTGTCAATATCACTAGACATGCCAATGCCAGTGGTACTGTCAATATCACTAGACATGAAAATATCAGTGGTACTGTCAATATCACTAGACATGCCAATGTCAGTGGTACTGTCAATATCACTAGACATGCCAATGTCAGTGGTACTGTCAATATCACTAGACATGCCAAGGTCAGCGGTACTGTCAATATCACTAGATATGCCAATGTCAGCGGTACTGTCACGAGATACATGTATGCCAAGGTATTGGGATATCATAAAACAATGTTGTGATCATCGCGGTCCAGCTGTTATGAGTAAGCATGTGTACTTGGCTGGGCCGATCAAGTTTCTGCAAAAAATCAATTCACCGTCATGGACAAGCTAAAGTGACGTCTTTCATAATGTCCATTCAATATCCTAAGAAAATCAAGGCTATCAATGACAGGAAGAAAGTTTGTTTGGAATTATATTTTCTTTGTAAACCACAGTTCTTTGATGCAGTGCGGTAGTCTGGTAATATCATAGCAGATGTAGTGTATGCAACACACAGTCCACACCCCAGTCATGCAAGCATGTTTTTCTGTTATAATTCAATCGGGTTAATATTGTAGCAAGGAACATACAAACATTGCAGATCAATCAATTTGGATGATCTATGTTGATCTATGCAAATTCCAAGTTTAGTGGACATCTGAAAATTATGCTTTTTGCCTTCGTGTACGAGATGGCACGTTTACCAAGCTAGACGCTCACTGTTAAAAAAACAAAAGGTTTTATTAGTTTCACATTTCAACCCTTTCTAAATTGCATCTTTCTCAGCAATATTCCCAAAACCTCTCTCCTTGCATCCCTGCAGCTAAATGCACTGAGGAGCAACAGACTGTCATCATTAACACTTTTTTTTGCCTTGTTTTCATTTCTGCATAACTTCGAATGGCAATGATATGGTAGTACAGCAATTAATAGTTTCTGTTGTAAGTATATAAACCTATTCCTTAATTACATTGATATTAAAGATTGATATTTCATATCATTTACAACAGCTTTACATGTATGTTGACACAAAATCATTAAGTCAAATGATCATTTGATATTTTTGACCAAAGACAATAGCAGGAAAATTACCAAGTCAATCAACAACATTGCTGGTAACAACTCATGACAGCGCCCTCTAGTGAGAGTCATGATTGAACTTTGGCCTCAGCATGTCATTGTGTTACCAGGTAATATATTCCTGATGCCAAATCACGTGAGCTTTAATGGCTGGTTGTTGTTGATACATGTACAGCAAACGTCTGTGACCAGTTTAACTTCCTTGTGAATTACTAGTTTCAAATCAATTATCCGTGTGAATCTACGGACCTTGTGTGGTGACATTCAGAGACTTGGGTATGTTACACTCTTGACATTTCAGAGTTTGTGCTCAGACTATCATATATGGCAAATTGCCACTCAAACTTTTACGAAAAAACATAGTCTTGTTTAACTTCATATTTACATATCACTATGATGATTTTGATTATTCTGTCAAAGAATATGTCAGAATGTTAATATGAAGACGAGATAATTATAATGCATTGAATTTTCAGCAATTTTCTGTTTAACAGAGTAAATGGTGAAGCTTCAGTACAATGGCCATTTGATTATTTGGCCTATTTTTTGACCTTAAATGACCTTTCTGAAACAACTAGAAAAGTAGAAAATGAAAGTGGTGGTGAGGACCTTGTATTGAATTTGTATTAACCCCTTTCCTCCTATGTATTCATCATTAACTAAATTCTTTATGTGATCTTTCTATTTCACTCTGGTAGTCATTATTTGTAAAACTTGGAGGGGTAAAATGAAAGAAATTGTACTAAGTCACAAACTTTGCTTCTTTATTTTCTAGAGCATACCTTGCAAAAACAGAGTCAATAACATTTCTATTTGAACAGAACACAGGATGTGTGTGAATTATACTGACAAATGTACAGTTGTCTGCCGAGTGTAAATTTCTTGAACTGACTGTGATGAAAACATCTTTTCCATAAATTATTTTACAAATTTATTTAGGATTATGTGATTCATATACCGGGTATGTCACATGCAGGAACAATTCCAACTTGACTGCAGATAAAAACACCTTACCAAGATAAATCTTGGTGAAAATTCAGATGAGGATAAATCAATAACATAGCATTCCAGTATTGTACCTTAGGCCAGAGACAAAATATACTTCCCTGGATTTTTTGGCAAAGCTACAGAGGTAGCATTCCAGTATTGTTCCTTACGCCAGAGACAAAATATACTTCCCTGGATTTTTGGCAAAGCTACAGAGATAGCATTCCAGTATTGACCCTTAGGCCAGATACAAAATATTCCTCCTTGGATATTTTTGGCAAAGCTAGAGAGGTGGCAAGCTAGCTGTAATTATTACTAATTTCTAAATGCAACTCTATACATTTCTTAAATAACATGTGATCTTGAGCATTCAAAAAGCACAGCTTCCCTGGATTGAAAACTTTCTGATTTTCCGTTTATTAACCACACATGCCATACATTTGAATGCTACTATGCAGTCTTTATAGGCCGATTATAATCATGTCAGATTTACTGGTTGATTTACTGGTCATTTAAAGTGAACACAAAGTCCTGAGTGCAGGTTTCAGCCATGCCATGGTTCATGACCTGCTCATCAGCTGCTATTAAAGCCCCATTAGCTTTAACTCTTGAAATTTGTTTACCTCAAAATATCTGCCTATTCTCTCCTGGTTTTCTCTGAATTCTACTCTCAGAAGGGATATGGACTTTGACTGCATTAGGAACCAGTCCTTTGTAAAACATTTGACAAGTACGGTAAATTCAAATTTTAATGGTCATTTTGATTTCTGACCATTTTAAAAACTTGATAATATTACAAAGAAAGCAGAACATACAATGTCACAGTTGAAAACATTCACCCGTATGTACCCTGGACCCAGTATAACTCTGTGCAGTTAATGTGAATATCAGTATCCATGGTTTTTGCTTTTTTGCAAGTGGTTGTGATGTAATGAGTGGGCACACATTTAATCAGTGTAATCTTTACCTTGTTCAATATTGCACATACAGTCCCAGTGGATAGTAAATAATAAGTCTATACACACTCCTACATTAGTAGATTCTCACAAACTTATTTTAGTTTAGAATTAAAATCATAAAATAATGCTGAAAGATATAGCCTAGATTCCTTTTCCGTCCGCTTGCCTCCGTACCTCCGCCCCACTACCGTCTAGCCTCGTGAGCATATTTCGAGCTAGAGTTGTAAAAACTACTCATTTGAATGTCAATGGTCACCAACTGAGACCATGACGTCACTAGCGTCCCTTTCAAAGTCAATCACTGAAAATGACCCTCTCATGATTGGCCTATGACTTGGTTAGACAGAGCTAATTAATATGACATCAAATATGTTAATTGTGTTGACACTGCAGCTCTGCCCAACCAAGTCATAGGCCAATCATGAGAGGGTCATTTTCAGTGATTGACTTTGAAAGGGACGCTAGTGACATCATAGTCTCAGTTGGTGACATTGACATTCAAATGAGCAGTTTTTACAACTCTAGCTCGAAATACTGCTCACGAGGCTAGACGGTAGTGGGGACGGAGGTACGGAGGCAAGCGGACGGAAAAGGAATCTAGGCTAGAAAGATACAGCTACTGGGGATTTAACTGTTGACATGAGTACACATAACATGGCGACAATACATTGTGAGAGATGTTTTTGGAAAACAACGATAAAAATTAGCTAATGCAATCAGATCTTCAATAATTTCATAGAACATTCTTAATGCTGACCATTTGGATTTATTGTTATTTTTTGGAATTTCAGTTATAAATTAACTTGAACAATCACTGATGGCCTTTGTCTAGAAATGCAAGCATATTTGATCATTATGTGCACTTAGAAATCATCTACACTTTTATCTTTATGAATGATTTGGTTATTTTATTTACACTTTTATTGACCGGCTGAGTTACATGTACTTTACAGTCATTTTCATGGGGGCTCATTCATAAAAAAAATTGAAATAACTACAGATAACAGAAATACGTTCGAGAAGAGAGAAACTACAGGGAAACATATTCCTTCTGAAATAGTCTTCCAAGTTACATTTGAAGGTTTGATATCTGTATATAGGTACATGTACTTAGCATTCCATACGTTAGATCCTCAAAAGTGAAACCTACATTGACCAGCTTTTGAAATGCACCTTGATACGTAACAATCCTGGCATACGCAGACCGTGTATTCTGGTCATGAACATTGCAGTTTAGAGTAAATAAGCTGGATAAATATTGTGGACAAATTTCATTTATTCATTTAAACATTAAACATTAAATTAAAATTTCCGAAAAGTAAAAAGTACGTACGCTGTCTAATTGACATAACATTAAGAGATGAGAATTAATGAGAATTAATCTTGTGATTGATAATCAAAGGAAGTTCAAAAAGTACACTTAATGCTCAGATGAGCAAGTTTAGAAAAGAATTTTTTTTTGAAAAAATATGTGCAAAATAACCTGAATATGATAAACCCAAGGCATCTGTAGCAAAGTCCCATTTCAAACCTATCAGACAAGCGGTTTCAGACAATAGGTTGATGACCATAATGGAGAAGTACATTCTGAAACAAATGCTACAAATATTGGGGTAATTAGCCTAATTCAAGATTCAAGATCCATGTTCTGCAGTTTAAGCTAGAAACAGATGCATTTTCACCGAAATTTATTTTATTGATTCATGTACACTAATAACTCATCATTATAAGGGCTTCAACGATGCCTTCTATTCACATGAAGTACCGTAGTAGTCTGTGATCATTATGTGTGTTGACTCATTCTACATATAGGGGTCCAGGTTATTAAAGTAGGGGACTGGATAGAAATTGCAGGAGGGAGGGCAAGTGTTTTACAAAATAACCGCGCCTTCTACCGGTATGTATGAAGTGGTTACCTGCAATACTTGTGTTTATGAATTCTTCATGTAGGGCTTAGTTCATTATAGTAAGGGACTGGAAAGAAACTAGAAAGCATTTGCAAGCAAAGCGAAGTTCCAGAGACCAGAGCAGCGGAAGAAACAAGAGAATGTGTGACAAGGATAGGCGCAGAATGAAAGAGTGCTTTGGATTTTAATATTCAAGCACGTACATAGTTAGGGCTGCTAGCAGTAAACACCATATACAACTAAAAGCAAGGCGGTCCACAGATTACAAATGCCTACATGTACGGTAAAAACGCAACAGATACATACGGGGCGACAACGCACGGAAATGTATATCAGACGACATTCTCGTGAGCCAGAGCAATAATTTTCGCTTCGCTGACCTACGCAAAAATCAATCGCTTGACGGGTAGCGCTGAGTTGTTGCCGTAAAGAGGCGCGTAGTTTACGACGATGATCACACGAGAGGAAACATCGGACCTAGGCCGTTGAAATTGAAAACCGAGGCCACATGCATTTTCATTTGATTAAAAGCACAGACTAAAACAATTTTCATTGCAATGTCGCTGTTTTCACGAGATACTGACCGTTTGATCTTGGAAAGTTGAGCTGCTTTAACGTGCAGCCAACGCATGCCGGCGCAGGTGCCGTGCCGATTTTATCCCTTGCCGATTTCGTCCCCCGCGCATGCGCTGACTATCCAACAGGGCTTCACTGGGATAAGATCGGCAGCTATAGCTGCCGATTTCGGTTCTGTTGCCGATTTCGACCCTAGACGCAAAATTAAAGTTCACGCTAAAGTTCTCTCGTATAATCTACCCGTTGGTCACTTTTGAGTGTCTCAATTATGTGAAAATGTATTATATGTTTGGGCAAGTGCATCAATCGGTGTAATTTACTTGGAACATAGAACTGCTATAGCTGCTGATTTCGGTTCTGCAGTTGCCGATTTCGACCCTCGACTCAAAATCCAACTTCACGCTAAAATTTCTTTCGTGCAATCTTTCCGGTGGTCACTTTTATGTGTCTAAATTAGTTAAAAATGTATTATACCTAAGTTTGGGGAAGTGCATCAATCGCTGTAATTTACTTGGAGTATAGAACTGCTATAGCTGCCGATTTCGGTTCTGCACAGTTGCCGACCCTCGACTCAAAATCCAAGTTCAAGCGGCGCTAAAATTTCTTTCGTACAATCTATCCGGTGGTCACTTTTATGTGTCTAAATTAGTTGAAAATGTATTATAAGTTTTGGGGAAGTGTATCAATCGTTGTAATTTACTTTGCGTATTGAAATGCTATAGCTGCCGATTTCGGCTCTGCAGTTGCCGATTTCGACCCTCGACTCAAAATCCAAGTTCACGCTAAAATTTCTTTCGTACAATCTCGGATGCGTACGCGATCTTGCCAGTTTGCGCCCCATTATCGACCAATACTGTTTCATCTGCAGGAATTTCGGTACAAGTATACGATTTGACAGGCTATGATAAGAATGCTTCTCAACAAAAAGTCGAAACGGCTGACATATGATAGAAGAAAGTGGCTTCAGATTTGGGGCTACTTGTCTGCATGCATGGGGCCGTTTTATGAATAGAAACCATGTTGGATAGTTTGCGCATGTGCGGGGATGAAATCGGCAAGGGATAAAATCGGCACGGCACCGGTGCGGTGACAGGGCTGTGTGTTATCGGCGTTAAACGGCCTCGCAGACTGATATAGGACAAGTCATCGTTGATGACCCAGTCCCCGCTTGCTAATGGGTACTTTGATTACAGGTTCTGTGATAAAAATACTTTGATACAGATGGCACTCAATGGCCAAGAATGATTCAATGGTGATGAAAAACATAAAACCAATGTAGGCCACTATCCTAAAGGTCATTAAATGAGTCAACTGGGAATTAGTTGACAGGATGTTGCAAAACATTTTTTCATTCTATCCTAACACTAATAGATAACCGGTACCATATTTCATAAAGTTTAATGTAGTATTTACAACACTATGAGATCAACATCTGTATCAAGTTTCATCAAATTTGACGTTGTATTTGTGGATATATCACTCTAATTAGGAAAGTTCATTACATATGCAATTACAAATTAATTAAAATGACACTGATAAATGTCTTTTTCACTGTTAGAGCAATGTGAGCTTAACATCTGTACAAAGTTTCATGAAATTTGATGCAGTATTTCTGACATATCAACCTAATTATGAAACTTCAATAATTGACATGATACTGCTACATGATGTGAAACAACTGACGAGCATGTATGAAATAGGTCAATGTCCTTGTACCAACTTTGAATGATACTGGTGGAAATACCGGTATGTCTGAGTTATGGCTCAGTACATGAGAAAATCGTAACAAATTTGTCACCACGCAGCGATATTTGATCTTACTGTTTAAAAAATCAACACGTATATGTATTACATAAGTCAATGTCCAGGTACAAACTTTGAATAAAATCAGTTGAGACTTGCTAGAGTTATGGCTCTCGACATGAAAAAAACCATAACAAAATTGCTACCATGTGGCCATATCAGACCATATCGAGAAACAAATCAATGTACTTATGTATACTATAAGTCAATGTCCTTGTACCAACTGAATAAATTTGCTTGATACATGTCTGAGTTACTATTGTTCAGGACATGGAAAGTCGTAAAAAATGGCCACAAGGTGGCCATATTGGATCGTATCACAAAACAATTCAATGTGCATAAGTATAACATAGGTCAATGTCCTTGTACCAACTTTGAATAAAATCAGTTGAGATATGCCTGAATTATGGCTTTGTACACGAAAAATCATAACAAAATGGCCGCCTGGCGGCCATATTGGATCATATCACAAAACAAATCCACATGCATATACATGTATATGACATTGGTCAATGTCCTTGTACCAACTTTGAATAAAATATGTTGAAACATGTCTGAGTTATGGCGCTGTACATGAAAATATCGTAATAAAATGGCCGCCTGGTGGCCATATTGGATCGTATCACAAAACAAATCGACATGCATATATATGACATAGGTCAATGTCCTTGTACCAACTTTGAATAAAATCGGTTGAGATATGCCTGAGTTATGGCTCTGTACATGAAAAAATCGAAACAAATGGCCGCCTGGTGGCCATATTGGATCGTATCACAAAACAAATCGACATGCATATGTATGACATTGGTCATTGTCCTTGTACCAACTTTGAATAAAATCAGTTGAACATGCCTGAGTTATGGCTCTGTACATGAAAAAATCGTAATAAAATGGCCGCCTGGCGGCCATATTGGATCATGTCACAAAACAAATTGACATGCATATCTATGACATTGGTCAATGTCCTTGTACCAACTTTGAATAAAATCGGTTGAAACATGTCTGAGTTATGGCTCCGTACATGAAAAAATTGTAATAAAATGGCCGCCTGGCGGCCATATTGGATCGTATCGCAAAATAAATCGATGTGCATCTGTAGGTCATAGTGCTATGCCTTTGTGCCAAGTTTGAACAAAATTGGTTTGGCAGTGTCTGAGAAACTGTTGATGACGGACGGACGGACGGACGGACGGACGGACACACGGACGGGACCCAATCTATAAGTCCCCGCCGGACTTCGTCCGCGGGGACTAAAAAACCGCTGGTGGCTCCTCAGAAATACGGCGGGCAGTTTCTCCGCCAAAACAGCCGATTTTGAATCCAAATTTTGCATTGACCTTCGTTTTCGAGCACACCCACCTCGCAAAGGTACATGATGTACCCAGCCGCGCTTGTAAACTTAGGGAAAGCCTAATTTTTTGTCTCTATGCGAGCGAAGCCATCTTATGCGCCGCCATTGTTACATTCGGGCGAAACAGTATAGTGCCACGTACGGCGGGTATTTAGAGAAAAATAAAATCAAAAGCAACAAAAAACAAAGCGAAAGAAAGCTAGAATTATTAATAGCTGAACGCAATATGATAGTCGAGCAATGCAGAATAAAAAATAAATAAATAAGCACACAAGAAATGCCCGTAAAACCCGTCCGAGCTGAGCGATGACGTCATAAGCGTGTTGCAATGCATTCTGGGTAATTAAGGTAAAATTTGTGTATAGCATGTTCTATGATAGTAATACCGGAAATAGAGAAAGAAAGAAAGAAAGAAAGAAAGTAATACCGGAAATAGAGAAAGAAAGAAAGAAAGAAAGAAAGAAAGAAGGAAAGTGAGCAAAAACTAACAGTTCCAGAGCTGGTCTCTGGAACTAATTACAGGGAGGGACGGCAGGTGTTTTTACCAGTGTCCCTTCAAAAGTGTTCACAGTAAAAAAGTGACCTCGCAAAATTAACAAAAGTAACAGTTGGCCAATAAGCTTCAAAGTTCAAGGAAAAAAGATCTTTAGAAATATCATTGTTTGTAGAGTTGAAAGTTCAGGAACAATGTTTTCATTTTATGTTACAGCCAGTTGTTTTCTCTTAAATATGAGAAGACAAAGCCAATTATGTCAGATATATCTTGATGTCTGTAAATTGAAAGTCTGTTTTGCAAAGTGTACTGATCATTATGAAATCTGCAATTCATATGACAGCATGACAAGTTCCTGATACTTTTCTGTTTCCTCTCTGAGAATTCAGTATAAGAAAGCAATATGCACTAATATTTCACAATCACATTTTTCTTACAATAAATAGCTCTGGACATCTGCTTGTGCATAAGCCATAAGCCAGACCAAAGAAATTGACCAGTCCCTAACAGAGAGTGACTTCGATGAAGATACATGTATTCTATTGTACAGCACTTTGTCATTTTAAACATATTTTCAGGGTAAGAAGCTCACAATAGAATCTGGAATTTTACCAAGAGACAAAATGGCAAAATCTGCAGCACTCTTTTTAACACATGGAAGAACAATTCATATTGCCCAGCAAATTGGAAACTGATTACAGATGTCTGTGAAAAGACAATGGAGAAGAAGTCTAAGTTGTCAGCAATTTACTGCACTGTCCTTGATGTTGAACTGAGTGAAGAACAGAGGGAAGATGCAACACGGTATGGAGTTACTTTGATTACAGCAATACGGCACAAATGGTCTAAGCCAGATGAAGATCCACCTGCAATCACATGGCTTCTAAATCACAATAATTACTATCCAGGACTTGCAAAGTTAGAAGATATCACACATGTGGTCGGGATGTATGCAAAGACACACAATGCTGCATCTGCAATACATGAAAGTCTCTTCCCTCAAGCCAAACTTCATCTGGTGCCTTCTAAACCTGCAGCATTGTTTGTTGGAAATTCCTGGAGCAAAGATGAGCTGGGTCTGACAGGATTTCACAGAACTCTTATCCAAGATTTCTGTGAAAGGAAGGCCCAGGCAGGAGAAGATCTGAATGCCTACTCTACTGTACTTGATGTCAAAATCAGTGATGACCAGAAGGAAGATGCTGAGAACTGTGGTGTTACCTTGATTCCAGCACAGAGAAGTCTAGGCATTGAACCAAAATCTGATCCACCGAAAACAGAGTGGCTGTTGAACCATGAAAGTTACTTTCCTGACCTAGGAAAGATAGAGGATATTGAATATGTGGTAGGTTATGCTCCAAAGACTGGACATGCAGCAGCAAATATCCGAGCAAAACTGTTCCCAAAGGCAAAGCTGGTTCTCATCAACCATGCCTGTCCAGAATCTGACTGCCTGGAAGCTGAAGAGTACGGTGTGTTGGAATTTGAAGAGAAGATGCTGCAAATGGCAAGTCTGGCAGACTTACTGTTCTCCATTGGTCCTGTCATCTACGAATATTTCCAGAATGCCTACAGGGCAGAGTTTCATGGTAAAGAGTTGTCAGAAATTCCACATGAGGAAATCCTTCCAATACCACCAGCATGTTTCAGAGGGAAAGATCCAGTACTGAGAGAGACCACCATACAATGTATTCTGACATGTGGTCAGTTGGACACACAGAAAGCCATAGAAAGATGTGAATCAATGGCAGCTTCAATTGGTACTGCAGCTAATCATCTATCAGAGAGTCAATCACCGATTAATCCTCCCTCATGGAAGATCCAAGGAGTATCTCAACAAGCAGACCAGACTGTGGTGAAGTTTCTCTCTGATAAGATGCAGTGTCGTCAAATAAAGCCAACGCTTCATCCGAGGCATTCAGCAAAGTCTCTGCACAGATCTCTGCAACAATCACATCTCTGCCTGCCTGCACCGTGCTATGTGGATTACAGCTTGTATGGCTTAGAAGCAATGGTATCTGGTTTACCGACAGCTACCTACAATCACACTCATCTGGCTTGCTTCATTAAGAAGTACTTGAAAGAACATGCAGACCATTGTGTTGTAGACGATACAGGGACAAAGCTGTCAGATAGAATATTAAAAGACCTTCAAGATATACCCTTGGCTTTCCAGAAGGCAAAGGCCCTGAAAACAGACTTACTGCAGAGTGAAGTCATATCAGCAAGCTGTGCAAGGTTTGCATCACTTTTAACAAAAGATGTCAAGCAACAAACTGGAACTTATCAAAAGGATCATGGAGTCAAGAAGGATGAGAAAGGTATTGCATAGAATTTTAATGCTTTCTAAGCAATTAATTACTGATAGTATTATGCATTACATAGATAAAACCTACTAAATTCCTCAAAAATGTACCATTTGGAAGTATGAATGCTATTAAAAGACATTCTATGGGTATAGGTATGAGTAGGTTTAAGTATATTAGATTCACTTTTAGTTTTGTAACACGACAAACAAATAAGAATTTCCATTTAACACTTTCTGTGGATTTCTAGAGGGTGTTTACTTTCTACCTGTTACTTGTTATTTCACTTTGCAATGGACATTTTCTTTCTCTGTGTTAGATGAATCGAAGACTAGTGATGCACCAGAGAAGTCTGATGAAATGTCAATAAAACAGCAGCAAACTGTGTCTGAAAACAAAGGAACTGGTAATGAGACATCTGAACCAAACACTGCAGTGTTGAATGGGAAAGGAAATGAAACTGATAAGTCTGAAGTAATATTACCAGGTACACAGTTTATACACTTTCAGTTGCTAGGATAGCTGCAGCATTTAGAGACAAAGTATTCATTTTACACCTGAAATTGAGAGACCATTTTACGCTCCCATATGTGCATATGTATATATGCAAATGGCAGGTGTTCGTATAAGGTGGCAAAATGGCGTCTGAGTGTATGTATGTATGTAAGTATGTATGTATGTCTGTTAGTCCGTCCACATCAAAAACTCCTAAACCGTAGCACCTACTGTCTTGGTATTTGGTGTACAAGGTGCACCTAGGGGTGGAGATGTGAATTTGTTCAAATGAAGATGTCAGTGCCAAAAATATGCAAATGAGGGGAAAAAGGGAAAATATCTTGCAAATGGCTAAAACTCAGTAAGCATTGGTCAGATTTGGTTGAGACTTAGTGTGCAGATTCCTTTAGGTATTCTAAATTATGTGCGCAAAAATTGGTGTGAAATTTGCATGTTTGTATTTTTAGGGTATTTTTTTCCGTTTGTAGTCAAAAAATCTTGTTCTCTTAAATCGCTTGTCTGATTGCTATTCTTGTTCCTCAGGATGACCTCAGTCATGCTTGTACAAATTGTATTGATATTGTCATATTTGTAATTTGGGGCAATTTTCCCAATTTTTGATAAAAAATTTTTAATCCAAAAACTACTGATTTGATAGCTTTGATATTTGGTATACAGGTATCTAAGATTAATCTCGAGCTCAATATAATGTATTGAAGGTATGTTGAAAGTGGCAATTTCTTTATTTTTGGGGCAATTTTTGCCTTTTTTGGTCAAAAATTTTTCTCCTAAAACTTCTGATCTGGTAGCTTTGATATCTAGTGTACAGGTTCCTAGGGTTTATGTTAATTAGATATATTTAAAATTAGGGTGAAATCTGCAATTTTGTATTTTGGGGGCCAATTTTTCTCATTTTTGGTCAAAAAATTTGTTTCTCAAAATTTACCAGTCTGATTGCTTTGATATTTAGTAAACCGGTTCTTAGGGTTTTTGTTAATAATTTTTAGATATATTGAAATAAAGTTGAAATCCGGAATTTTGAATTTTTGGGGCAACTTTGTAAAACTTTCAGTTTTACTGGAATATCTTTCATTTTGTATTTTTAAGATTTTTTTGGTAATTTTATACCTACTGGAACTACGAGTATATAATGTTGTGATTTAGTAAGCATGTGATATGGTAAACTGTATTTGGTGTTGAAATGCGGTAAAAAAATCCTGGCAGATTTTGAAAAAATTCCAAACAAATGCCAATAAAAAATTCAGCAGAGAAGGTTTGACAAAAAAGACAAGTCATCGTTGATGACACAGTCCCACTTGTAATGGGTACTTTGATTACAGGTCCTCAGAGAGGATAGAGTCCTCTTCATTAGGTCTGTGATAAAAATACTTTTGAATAAATTCGCTTGATACATGTCTGAGTTGTAGTTCAAGACATGAAAAAATCGTAATAAAATTGCCACACGGTGGCCATATTGGATCGTATCCAAACAAATCAATGTGCATATGTATGACATAGGTGAATGTCCTTGTACCAACTTGGATTAAAATCGGTTGAGATATGCCTGAGTTATGGCTTTGTACATGAAAAAATCATAACAAAATGGCCGCACAGCAGCCATATTGGATTGTATCACAAAACAAATTAAGGTGCATATATATGACATTGGTCAATGTCCTTGTACCAACTTTGAATAAATTCGCTTGATACATGTCTGAGTTATGGTTCTGGACATGAAAAAATCGTAACAAAATGGCCGCACAGCAGCCATATTGGATGTATCACAAAACAAATTAAGGTGCATATATATGACATTGGTCAATGTCCTTGTACCAACTTTGAATAAATTCGCTTGATACATGTCTGAGTTATGGTTCTGGACATGAAAAAACGTAATAAAATGGCCACACAGCGGCCATATTGGATCGTATCACAAAACAAATCAATGTGCATAGCTATGACATTGGTCAATGTCCTTGTACCAACTTTGAATAAAATCTGTTGAAACATGCCTGAGTAATGATTCTGTACATGAAAAAATCATAATAAAATGGCTGCCTGGCGGCCATATTGGATTGTATCACAAAACAAATTGACGTGCATATGTATGACATAGGTCAATGTCCTTGTACCCAGTTTGAATAAAATCGGTTGTGATATGCCTGAGTTATGGCTCTGTACATGAAAAAATCGTAATAAAATGGCCGCCTGGCAGCCATATTGGATCGTACCACAAAACAAATCGACGTGCATCTGTATGACATATGAAGTAATCCTTGTACCAAGTATGAATGAAATCGCTCCAGGCATCTCTGAGATATCTGCGTGAACGGACGGACGACACGCACGCACGCACGCACGCACGCACGCACGCACGCACCACGCACGGACATGACCAAACCTATAAGTCCCCCGGACGGTGTCCGTGGGGACTAAAAAGGTGGGAGAGTGGGGAAAAAAGAATGTACAATGGATCGGACAAAAAGATAATGTGCCTCATCGATCTTCCAGACACCATCCCTTATCAAATGGTTCACCCCGATGTATTTTTGTGCACAATTAACCATGCAGTGTATTTTAGTTTACCTGGTACATAAACTGCCTTGCAGATTGATTGTCTTCAAGATTATCACAGAAGTAGAAAAGGAAAAGAAACTATCAAATTGCTGTAACATATTCACTCTCAGTGCCTGTATAGGCCTATACCTAACTATTTTATCATTACATTCCGCTGTTTTGTTATATCTTTATCACTCTCCATGGGCCAAGGCACACTTGGGGTCAATGTCATCACTCTGTGCCAGTCTGTTTATGTCAGTCTGTCTGTATATGTATGCAGGCCTCGAAGTTTACGCCGGCCCAGCGGCCCAGGGCCGGTAAAAATCGCGCTGGGCAGGTGTATTTTATTGTCATCGGCCCAGCTGGGCCGGTGAATTTGTCAGACTAATACTGCTTATTTCAGGAAATTCATGTTTTCGCTGACAAAAATGTCCATATTCAGGAAATAAAACAATAACAATGCCCTTGCCCAAAGTTTACAGCACGGACCTTTTAAAAGTAAAACGATGTTTGACGCGATCGCGTTGTCATCAAGCGACTTCCGCATTGAGGGCAGTACATATTTGGTGTTGCGACCTGACCTCTCCCACGTACACAGCGTACGTGGTCTAAATATAGCTACATAAATTTGCATACATCGTCACTGGGACATGTGACTTATTCATTCCTCCGTACGTGCCTGGCTTCACCTCATAGAATAAACATGAGTCTTTTCAACTTTGGCTTTACAAAAAGTTCGAAGGGAGTTTGTACTGCTCAAGAAAATCAAAGTGAGAAAAGAAAAGGCAATGACAAAGAAGGAGACAGTACAGCAACGGCCGATACAACAAATGTGGAGCCATGTGGTGAATCGACGTCTCTATTTTTTACATCCATGGTAGCTGTAGCGAGCACGTCAACAGAAAGTGAAAAGTCTGTGACAGTGAAGAGCGATGGCAGTGCACAGTCGACTTCATATTAGAAGGAGTATGTGAGCGAAAATGGAAGCAGGGATACAGGGATGAATGGTTCGAATGGCTAAAGTGAGATGAGAAAGACGAGCAGGCAGTCATGTATTGCTAATATATTGCTAATAGTTTCCTCGCACTGGCCAACAAGTCATCAGCTTTCTTTGTATAGGTACGACACGATACAGAAGACAGGCTTTGACACACGTAAAAGACGACCTGAACTAAAAGATTTGTGAAATTGGCTTGGGCAGGTAAATATTTGTTGGGCTGGTAATTTTCAGAGTACCTGCCCAGTGGGCAGGTAAGCAAAAAAATAAACTTCGAGGCCTGTATGTCCATGTTTCATACAATTGTTGACTTGTTTGATAACTATATGGGAGCGAACAGTGATGTGTTCACTATTTTTAGGTAATGGAGCAAATATCAAATGAGACAAACAAAACATCTGAATAATGCAGAAATACAAAAAAGCTGCAATATATTATTTGTGAATTGAACTTACAAAATACTGTATAGTATGGCTGCTATGACAGTTGTTTAATTTTAGTAGATGTGACACTATATAGTATGTGAGACAGAAAGGTTAGCTGGGGAACTAAGCACAGATGACAAACTAGTAGCTTATTGCATGATGAGCACAATGATAAAACTGCCCTTTTGATCAACTCCTTCTCTCATGTCCTTGTAAATGTACAGAAGTGCAAGTCTGTAATTGTAAACAATTATCATAGCAGTCACCACAAGTGTGACATTTAAGTTGCTCATTTAATGTATTGCAATGACAAATTACACAATGCCAGGAAACTTCACACTTTTGACAAACTTTTAAATCTTGTTCTTAAAGTTGACTCCTTCTATACTGGGTGCAAAATTTCTGATTTTTGCTTTTCTATTTCAACAGCTGCAGACTTTCTAACTGTACAAATAGGATTGGATGAAAATGTTCAGCAACAAGACCTCAGAGAACTAGAAGAAGAAGTTAAAGCCCTTCCAGCACATGTGAGACAGGAACTGATGGAGGAAGTGATGACTACACTCAGAGCTGCACTGAAACGTAGAGTAGAAGATGTACTGGGTGATCAAGACAGCTGTCTGGAAATAAAGAATGCATGCAAGCAGAAGCTTGGTGATGTGGATCCATCCAGTTTGACAGCAAAGTCCTTAGCAATCTTGCTGAGGTTTCTTACTCTTTATAATCTCTACAGGTTAAAGCAGACTTGTAGATCTGGAAGTCTAGCCAGAGCATTTGAACCACTACTGATAACAGATGAAATGAGAGAGATTGCTGCCAAAGTTGGTATAACATTGAGACTGAGAGCAACATATGATGAGAAGAGGTTCAAAGATGTTGAACTTTTCTTCATTAATCGTAAGTGTTGCTTAGGATTGTCTCTGAATCTGATCACTTGAATGATTAGAATGTAAATGTTCAACAGACTCATACT
This sequence comes from Ptychodera flava, assembly GCF_041260155.1. Lineage (NCBI taxonomy): Eukaryota > Metazoa > Hemichordata > Enteropneusta > Ptychoderidae > Ptychodera > Ptychodera flava. The sequence goes on along the minus strand of NC_091932.1, from coordinate 45,853,571 downwards.
AGTATTTCAAAGGCTTGTTGTGATTCGATCTCACATTGCATTGATTTGAATAAGAACATCCAGGGAGTTAGCTGGCTGTGTGAATGATGTACAGACCAATTTCCATAGTTACACAGTCCAGTGAAGCCCTTGGACTTTTTTTTTTAATTAGTCCATCATCCAACGGGCGCTAGCCATTTACAGGAGTAGGTACCCATAACCCACTACCCCAATGGAGCACTTAGGAGTAAAGTGCCTTGCAATGTATGACAGACTGCAATGACTGTTGAGAAGTCAACAGTCAATGTATGACAGACTGCAATGACTGTTGAGAAGTCAACAGCAATTGTATGACAGACTGCAATGGCTGTTGAGAAGTCAACAGCCAATGTATGACAGACTGCAATTAATGGCTGTTGAGAAGTCAACAGTCAATGTATGACAGACTGCAATGACTGTGTGAGAAGTCAACAGCCATTGTATGACAGACTGCAATGACTGTTGAGAAGTCAACAGCCATTGTATGACAGACCGCAATGACTGTTGAGAAGTCAACAGTCAATGTATGACAGACTGCAATGACTGTTGAGAAGTCAACAGTCAATGTATGACAGACTGCAATAACTGTTGAGAAGTCAACAGCCATTGTATGACAGACTGCAATGACCGTTGAGAAGTCAACAGCCAATGTATGACAGACTGCAATGACTGTTGAGAAGTCAACAGCCATTGTATGACAGACTGCAATGACTGTTGAGAAGTCAACAGCCAATGTATGGCAGACTGCAATGACTGTTGAGAAGTCAACAGTCAATGTATGACAGACTGCAATTACTGTTGAGAAGTCAACAGCAATGTATGACAGACTGCAATAACTGTTGAGAAGTCAACAGCCAATGTATGACAGACTGCAATGACTGTTGAGAAGTCAACAGTCAATGTATGACAGACTGCAATGACTGTTGAGAAGTCAACAAAAAATGTATGACAGACTGCAATGACTGTTGAAAAGTCAACAGCCAATGTATGACATACTGCAATGACTGTAGAGAAGTCAACAGTCAATGTATGACAGACTGCAATTGCTGTTGAGAAGTCAACAGCAAATGTATGACAGACTGCAATGACTGTTGAGACGTCAACAGTCAATGTATGACAGACTGCAATGACTGTTGAGAAGTCAACAGCCAATGTATGACAGACTGCAATGGCTGTTGAGAAGTCAACAGTCAATGTATAAGAGACTGCAATGACTGTTGAGAAGTCAACAGTCAATGTATGACAGACTGCAATGACGTTGAGAAGTCAACAGCCAATGTATCACAGACTGCAATGACTGTTGAGAAGTCAACAGTCAATCTATGACAGACTGCAATGACTGTTGAGAAGTCAACAGCAATGTATGACAGACTGCAATGACTGTTGAGAAGTCAACAGCAATTGTATCGACAGACTGCAATGCTGTTGAGAAGTCAACAGCCAATGTATGACAGACTGCAATGACTGTTGAGAAGTCAACAGCCAATGTATGACTGTTGAGAAGTCAACAGCCAATGTATGACAGACTGCAATGACTGTTGAGAAGTCAACAGCCAATGTATGACAGACTGCAATGGCTGTTGAGAAGTCAACAGTCAATGTATGACAGACTGCAATGACTGTTGAGAAGTCAACAGTCAATGTATGACAGACTGCAATGACTGTTGAGAAGTCAACAGCCAATATATCACAGACTGCAATGGCTGTTGAGAAGTCAAAAGCCAATGTATGACAGACTGCAATGGCTGTTGAGAAGTCAACAGTCAATGTATGACAGACTGCAATGGCTGTTGAGAAGTCAACAGTCAATGTATGACAGACTGCAATGGCTGTTGAGAAGTCAACAGTCAATGTATGACAGGCTGCAATGACTGTTGAGAAGTCAACAGCCATTGTATGACAGACTTGAATGACTGTTGAGAAGTCAACAGCCAATGTATGACAGACTGCAATGGCTGTTGAGAAGTCAACAGTCAATGTATGACAGACTGCAATGACTGTTGAGAAGTCAACAGCCAATGTATGACAGACTGCAATGACTGTTGAGAAGTCAACAGCCAATGTATGACAGACTGCAATGACTGTTGAGAAGTCAACAGTCAATGTATGACAGACTGCAATGACTGTTGAGAAGTCAACAGTCAATGTATGACAGACTGCAATGACTGTTGAGAAGTCAACAGTCAATGTATGACAGACTGCAATTACTGTTGAGAAGTCAACAGCCAATGTATGACAGACTGCAATGACTGTTGAGAAGTCAACATTCAATGTTCACAGACTGCAATGACTGTTGAGAAGTCAACAGTCAATGTATGACAGACTGCAATGACTGGTTGAGAAGTCAACAGTCAATGTATGACAGACTGCAATGACTGTTGAGAAGTCAACAGCCAATGTATGACAGACTGCAATGACTGTTGAGAAGTCAACAGTCAATGTATGACAGACTGCAATGACTGTTGAGAAGTCAACAAACAATGTATGACAGACTGCAATGACTGTTGAGAAGTCAACAGCCAATGTATGACAGACTGCAATGACTGTTGAGAAGTCAACAGTCAATGTAAGACAGACTGCAATGACTGTTGAGAAGTCAACAGCAAATGTATGACAGACTGCAATGACTGTGAGAAGTCAACAGCAAATGTATGACAGACTGCAATGACTGTTGAGAAGTCAACAGCCAATGTATGACAGACTGCAATGACTGTTGAGAAGTCAACAGTCAATGTATGACAGACTGCAATGACTGTTGAGAAGTCAACAGCCATTGTATGACAGACTGCAATGACTGTTGAGAAGTCAACAGCCAATGTATGACAGACTGGCAATGACTGTTGAGAAGTCAACAGCAATGTATGACAGACTGCAATGACTGTTGAGAAGTCAACAGTCAATGTATGACAGACTGCAATGACTGTTGAGAAGTCAACAGCAAATTTATGACAGACTGCAATGGCTGTTGAGAAGTCAACAGCCAATGTATACAGACTGCAATGACTGTTGAGAAGTCAACAGCCAATGTATGACAGACTGCAATGACTGTTGAGAAGTCAACAGCCAATGTATGACAGACTGCAATGACTGTTGAGAAGTCAACAGCCAATGTATGACAGACTGCAATGGCTGTTGAGAAGTCAACAGTCAATGTATGACAGACTGCAATGACTGTTGAGAAGTCAACAGCCAATGTATGACAGACTGCAATGGCTGTTGAGAAGTCAACAGCCAATGTATGACAGACTGCAATGGCTGTTGAGAAGTCAACAGTCAATGTATGACAGACTGCAATGGCTGTTGAGAAGTCAACAGTCAGACTGCAATGACTGTTGAGAAGTCAACAGCCAATGTATGACAGACTGCAATGACTGTTGAGAAGTCAACAGCCAATGTATGACAGACTGCAATGACTGTTGAGAAGTCAACAGCCAATGTATGACAGACTGCAATGACTGTTGAGAAGTCAACAGTCAATGTATGACAGACTGCAATGGCTGTTGAGAAGTCAACAGTCAATGTATGACAGACTGCAATGACTGTTGAGAAGTCAACAGCCAATGTATGACAGACTGCAATGACTGTTGAGAAGTCAACAGCCAATGTATGACAGACTGCAATGGCTGTTGAGAAGTCAACAGTCAATGTATGACAGACTGCAATGACTGTTGAGAAGTCAACAGTCAATGTATGACAGACTGCAATGACTGTTGAGAAGTCAATAGTCAATGTATGACAGACTGCAATTACTGTTGAGAAGTCAACAGCCAATGTATGACAGACTGCAATGGCTGTTGAGAAGTCAACATTCAATGTTTGACAGACAGCAATGACTGTTGAGAAGTCAACAGTCAATGTATGACAGACTGCAATGACTGTTGAGAAGTCAACAGTCAATGTATGACAGACTGCAATGACTGTTGAGAAGTCAACAGCCAATGTATGACAGACTGCAATGACTGTTGAGAAGTCAACAGTCAATGTATGACAGACTGCAATGACTGTTGAGAAGTTAACAGCAAATGTCAGGGTTTTCAGTAGAAATTTGCCCAGGCGGAGAAATGTAAATTATAGGTGGAGAAGGAAGCCGAGGTTGGGTGGGGACGTCGTGTCGCGGCGGCGGCAGCATAACATTGGCAAGGTATTTTGAACAGCAATTTATCCAGTTTTGTTGAATGTCAGTGTAAAAAGTCTGTATTTTAAAAACAAAAACTGTTTGTGGTTTTTTGTGTTAAGTAGAAACAATGTACCATCTTACTCATATCATTTTGGTGTTTGTCCTTTCTTCACTGTGTCACTGTCTGATGACATTTTCCATGAGAACACAAACAGTTACAGAGATGGTCAGTGACCTAAGTTATCATCCTATGTGTTGATATTACAGTGTACTAGAATCAACAGGGAAGCAACAGTAACTTTTGTTATATTCAATAAAGAGTGCTACAACTACTGGCAGATATTCCATGAATTTGGCGAAAAACTTTTTTTGTGATTAATGCCAAACTGAATGTAGTATCGAATTTACATTTCAATTAAAGGAATATGTTGTTCATATTAAAACATGTCACACTAAAATTATACAGGAGTCATTAGAAAATCCCAGGTAAGCAGTTCCTTTTTCTCTTTCAGTTTAAAGGGACAAAGTCAGTTTTGACTTTTTTTGATATCAAGAATACAGGGAATACTTGCATAATAATAACACTCAGTATGCACAATGATGTCAATGTAGAAACTCAAAGTGATGAAACAACCCCTTTATTTACCAATTCAATGGAACAAAAAAGTTGGCTGCTCTAGCAGTAAAACAACTTGACGTAGAGCCTCAGGGTTGGCATTGGAGTTTGTTTTTTATTTTTCACCTGCAGTTCACAAAAGGCCTCTAAAAAGTTTGTGAATACACATTTCAGTTAGATGCAACAAAATGACAATAGAAAAGTGTTTGCAGTATCAGTAAAAACTATAATGGGCTTCCTACCTCTATGACTGACCTTTTAAGCGCAGTACACTGAAACTTGTGAAAGAAAAATATTGTCTCTTTTTTCCATTAGCATATGCTGTATCAAAGAAAATACACAAGTCCTGAAAATATTGTGTTGCTTTCTTTTCCCCCAGCAGTCACGCACTAGTACATGTATCAATAGCAAAAAAGAAAACATTGCATCGCCACCAAAAAAATGAGGGGAAGTCTCCAGCTGGCTGTGATGTATCTAATGAACTACGTGAATAATATTTACATAAATTATAAATTTGCCTACCGTCTGCAAATGCTACAAAATTGGATATTTTTACCGAGAAAATTAACAGAGTTCACGCGGGGCAAAACACGTTATTTATTACTAGATTAAAAACTTAGTCGATAAAATTGAGACACTTTTTCCAACATTGAAAGGTTTCATGATCGGGCCATTTACCTACAAATGTACATGAAAGCATGGATCGCGTGCTAAATTTAGAGCAGGCGGCAGATACGGTAGAGCATGCCCATTCCACTTTCCTTTGAGTTGAAATCACAAGAAATATACGTGAAAAGCCAGCCCTGAGACGTACAATATTTCTCAAAATTTTGTACACCGCCAAATCATCGTTTTCGGGGGTAAAATATCGAATTGCAACCACAACCGCGAGTTTATAACTGACCACTTTCAGGATTTTAGCATTTTGACGTAGATGGTTGATCACGTAATTCTGCTTTCTAGAACAGTTCTATAAACAAATCCCTTGCTCTGGCGTCATAGTCGCGTACGCGTACTTACTATTAGCGCACGTAATACAACATGTTGGCGATGCATGACTTTGATTTAGCTCTCTGAAGAACACCTCACCAAAATACTAAAAAATTATATTGATACATTCATGGGATGGCTGCACTCGGCTCATTACCACATCAAAACGTGATCGCTGACAGCTACACGCTTTCCTGTGGCCGGTCGCCATTGTTTTGACTCGTAGCAGAATATTAATGAGGTCAGGGAAATATACCTAATGATATTGCCGCTTACAGAGGACAGGCGTACTTTCACCCAATGATATAAGATATTAGAACAGTACACTGACCTAGTCTGACCTCGCATAAAAAGACGTTGTATGTATACGGTACATAGCCCAAGTTGTACACTATGCGTACGGAGCCTGACCTACTATGCGTGTGCACGTTCGTGCTTTTTTGGCTCGTTTGTCGCGCCAAGCCCAAACGTCGTGTACTTTTGTCATTCAGTCGATGGTCTTAATTTGTGAAGTATTAATCAAAGTTTGTGCCATTTTATAATATTTTCCCCCAAATTACAGCCGGCGAAAGTGCTGTCACAGACGTACAATTTCGTCGGCTGCCGGCTTCTAATGAAAACACTGAATGTATGACAGACTGCAATGACTGTTGAGAAGTCAACAGTCAATGTATGACAGACTGCAATGACTGTTGAGAAGTCAACAGCCAATGTATGACAGACTGCAATGGCTGTTGAGAAGTCAACAGTCAATGTATAACAGACTGCAATGGCTTTTGAGAAGTGAACAGTCATTGTATGACAGACTGCAATGACTGTTGAGAAGTCAACAGCCAATGTATGACAGACTGCAATGACTGTTGAGAAGTCAACAGTCAATGTATGACAGACTGCAATGACTGTTGAGAAGTCAACAGCCAATGTATGACAGACTGCAATGACTGTTGAGAAGTCAACAGCCAATGTATGACAGACTGCAATGGCTGTTGAGAAGTCAACAGCCAATGTATGGCAGACTGCAATGGCTGTTGAGAAGTCAACAGCCAATGTATGACAGACTGCAATGACTGTTGAGAAGTCAACAGCCAATGTATGACAGACTGCAATGACTGTTGAGAAGTCAACAGCCAATGTATGACAGACTGCAATGACTGTTGAGAAGTCAACAGTCAATGTAAAACACACTGCAATGACTGTTGAGAAGTCAATAGTCAATGTATGACAGACTGCAATTACTGTTGAGAAGTCAACAGCCAATGTATGACAGACTGCAATGACTGTTGTGAAGTCAACAGCCAATGTATGACAGACTGCAATTACTGTTGAGAAGTCAACAGCCAATGTATGACAGACTGCAATGACTGTTGAGAAGTCAACAGTCCAATGTATGACAGACTGCAATGACTGTTGAGAAGTCAACAGCTCAATGTATGACAGACTGCAATGACTGTTGAGAAGTCAACAGCCAATGTATGACAGACTGCAATGACTGTTGAGAAGTCAACAGTCAATGTATGACAGACTGCAATGACTGTTGAGAAGTCAACAAAAAATGTATGACAGACTGCAATGACTGTTGAGAAGTCAACAGCCAATGTATGACATACTGCAATGACTGTTGAGAAGTCAACAGTCAATGTATGACAGACTGCAATGACTGTTGAGAAGTCAACAGCCAATGTATGACAGACTGCAATGGCTGTTGAGAAGTCAACAGTCAATGTATGACAGACTGCATGACTGTTGAGAAGTCAACAGTCAATGTATGACAGACTGCAATGACTGTTGAGAAGTCAAAAGCCAATGTTTGGCAGACTGCAATGGCTGTTGAGAAGTCAACAGCCAATGTATAACAGACTGCAATGACTGTTGAGAAGTCAACAGTCATTGTATGACAGACTGCAATGACTGTTGAGAAGTCAACAGCCAATGTATGACAGACTGCAATGACTGTTGAGAAGTCAACAGTCAATCTATGACAGACTGCAATGACTGTTGAGAAGTCAACAGCCAATGTATGACAGACTGCAATGACTGTTGAGAAGTCAACAGCAAATTTATCACAGACTGCAATGGCTGTTGAGAAGTCAACAGCCAATGTATGACAGACTGCAATGACTGTTGAGAAGTCAACAGCCAATGTATGACAGACTGCAATGACTGTTGAGAAGTCAACAGCCAATGTATGACAGACTGCAATGGCTGTTGAGAAGTCAACAGTCAATGTATGACAGACTGCAATGACTGTTGAGAAGTCAACAGTCAATGTATGACAGACTGCAATGACTGTTGAGAAGTCAACAGCCAATATATCACAGACTGCAATGGCTGTTGAGAAGTCAAAAGCCAATGTATGACAGACTGCAATGACTGTTGAGAAGTCAACAGTCAATGTATGACAGACTGCAATGGCTGTTGAGAAGTCAACAGTCAATGTATGACAGACTGCAATGGCTTTTGAGAAGTCAACAGCCAATGTATGACAGACTGCAATGACTGTTGAGAAGTCAACAGCCAAATGTATGACAGACTGCAATGACTGTTGAGAAGTCAACAGCCAATGTATGACAGACTGCAATGACTGTTGAGAAGTCAACAGTCAATGTATGACAGACTGCAATGACTGTTGAGAAGTCAACAGCCAATGTATGACAGACTGCAATGACTGTTGAGAAGTCAACAGTCAATGTATGACAGACTGCAATTACTGTTGAGAAGTCAACAGCCAATGTATGACAGACTGCAATGGCTGTTGAGAAGTCAACATTCAATGTTTGACAGACAGCAATGACTGTTGAGAAGTCAACAGTCAATGTATGACAGACTGCAATGACTGTTGAGAAGTCAACAGTCAATGTATGACAGACTGCAATGACTGTTGAGAAGTCAACAGCCAATGTATGACAGACTGCAATGACTGTTGAGAAGTCAACAGTCAATGTATGACAGACTGCAATGACTGTTGAGAAGTTAACAGCAAATGTCAGGGTTTTCAGTAGAAATTTGCCCAGGCGGAGAAATGTAAATTATAGGTGGAGAAGGAAGCCGAGGTTGGGGTGGGGACGTCGTGTCGCGGCGGCGGCAGCATAACATTGGCAAGGTATTTTGAACAGCAATTTATCCAGTTTTGTTGAATGTCAGTGTAAAAAAGTCTGTATTTTAAAAACAAAAACTGTTTGTGGTTTTTTGTGTTAAGTACTAGAAACAATGTACCATCTTACTCATATCATTTGGGTGTTTGTCCTTTCTTCACTGTGTCACTGTCTGATGACATTTTCCATGAGAACACAAACAGTTACAGAGATGGTCAGTGACCTAAGTTATCATCCTATGTGTTGATATTACAGTGTACTAGAATCAACAGGGAAGCAACAGTAACTTTTGTTATATTCAATAAAGAGTACTACAACTACTGGCAGATATTCCATGAATTTGGCGAAAAACTTTTTTTTGTGATTAATGCCAAACTGAATGTAGTATCGAATTTACATTTCAATTAAAGGAATATGTTGTTCATATTAAAACATGTCACACTAAAATTATACAGGAGTCATTAGAAAATCCCAGGTAAGCAGTTCCTTTTCTCTTTCAGTTTAAAGGGACAAAGTCAGTTTTGACTTTTTTTGATATCAAGAATACAGGGAATACTTGCATAATAATAACACTCAGTATGCACAATGATGTCAATGCAGAAACTCAAAGTGATGAAAAGTGTGAGATACAACCCCTTTATTTACCAATTCAATGGAACAAAAAAGTTGCTGCTCTAGCAGTAAAACAACTTGACGTAGAGCCTCAGGGTTGGCATTGGAGTTTGTTTTTTATTTTTCACCTGCAGTTCACAAAAGGCCTCTAAAAAGTTTGTGAATACACATTTCAGTTAGATGCAACAAAATGACAATAGAAAAGTGTTTGCAGTATCAGTAAAAACTATAATGGGCTTCCTACCTCTATGACTGACCTTTTAAGCGCAGTACACTGAAACTTGTGAAAGAAAAATATTGTCTCTTTTTTCCATTTAGCATATGCTGTATCAAAGAAAATACACAAGTCCTGAAAAATATTGTGTTGCTTTCTTTTCCCCCAGCAGTCACGTACTAGTACATGTATCAATAGCAAAAAAGAAAACACTGCATCGCCACCAAAAAATGAGGGGAAGTCTCCAGCTGGCTGTGATGTATCTAATGAACTACGTGAATAATATTTACATAAATTATAAATTTGCCTACCGTCTGCAAATGCTACAAAATTGGATATTTTTACCGAGAAAATTAACAGAGTTCACGCGGGGCAAAACACGTTATTTATTACTAGATTAAAAACTTAGTCGATAAAATTGAGACACTTTTTCCAACATTGAAAGGTTTCATGATCGGGCCATTTACCTACAAATGTACATGAAAGCATGGATCGCGTGCTAAATTTAGAGCAGGCGGCAGATACGGTAGAGCATGCCCATTCCACTTTCCTTTGAGTTGAAATCACAAGAAATATACGTGAAAAGCCAGCCCTGAGACGTACAATATTTCTCAAAATTTTGTACACCGCCAAATCATCGTTTTCGGGGGTAAAATATCGAATTGCAACCACAACCGCGAGTTTATAACTGACCACTTTCAGGATTTTAGCATTTTGACGTAGATGGTTGATCACGTAATTCTGCTTTCTAGAACAGTTCTATAAACAAATCCCTTGCTCTGGCGTCATAGTCGCGTACGCGTACTTACTATTAGCGCACGTAATACAACATGTTGGCGATGCATGACTTTGATTTAGCTCTCTGAAGAACACCTCACCAAAATACTAAAAAAATTATATTGATACATTCATGGGATGGCTGCACTCGGCTCATTACCACATCAAAACGTGATCGCTGACAGCTACACGCTTTCCTGTGGCCGGTCGCCATTGTTTTGACTCGTAGCAGAATATTAATGAGGTCAGGGAAATATACCTAATGATATTGCCGCTTACAGAGGACAGGCGTACTTTCACCCAATGATATAAGATATTAGAACAGTACACTGACCTAGTCTGACCTCGCATAAAAAGACGTTGTATGTATAACGGTACATAGCCCAAGTTGTACACTATGCGTACGGAGCCTGACCTACTATGCGTGTGCACGTTCGTGCTTTTTTGGCTCGTTTGTCGCGCCAAGCCCAAACGTCGTGTACTTTTGTCATTCAGTCGATGGTCTTAATTTGTGAAGTATTAACCAAAGTTTGTGCCATTTTATAATATTTTCCCCCAAATTACAGCCGGCGAAAGTGCTGTCACAGACGTACAATTTCATCGGCTGCCGGCTTCTAATGAAAACACTGAATGTATGACAGACTGCAATGACTGTTGAGAAGTCAACAGTCAATGTATGACAGACTGCAATGACTGTTGAGAAGTCAACAGCCAATGTATGACAGACTGCAATGGCTGTTGAGAAGTCAACAGTCAATGTATAACAGACTGCAATGGCTTTTGAGAAGTGAACAGTCATGTATGACAGACTGCAATGACTGTTGAGAAGTCAACAGCCAATGTATCACAGACTGCAATGACTGTTGAGAAGTCAACAGTCAATGTATGACAGACTGCAAAGAATGTTGAGAAGTCAACAGCCAATGTATGACAGACTGCAATGACTGTTGAGAAGTCAACAGCCAATGTATGACAGACTGCAATGGCTGTTGAGAAGTCAACAGCCATGTATGACAGACTGCAATGACTGTTGAGAAGTCAACAGTCAATGTATGACAGACTGCAATGGCTGTGAGAAGTCAACAGCCAATGTATGACAGACTGCAATGACTGTTGAGAAGTCAACAGCCAATGTATGACAGACTGCAATGGCTGTTGAGAAGTCAACAGTCAATGTATGACAGACTGCAATGACTGTTGAGAAGTCAACAGTCAATGTATAACAGACTGCAATGACTGTTGAGAAGTCAATAGTCAATGTATGACAGACTGCAATTACTGTTGAGAAGTCAACAGCCAATGTATGACAGACTGCAATGGCTGTTGAGAAGTCAACAGCCAATGTTTGACAGACAGCAATGACTGTTGAGAAGTCAACAGTCAATGTAGACAGACTGCAATGGCTGTTGAGAAGTCAACAGCAATGTATGACAGACTGCAATGACTGTTGAGAAGTCAACAGCCAATGTATGACAGACTGCAATGACTGTTGAGAAGTCAACAGTCAATGTATGACAGACTGCAATGACTGTTGAGAAGTCAACAGCCAATGTATGACAGACGTACTGCAATGACTGTTGAGAAGTCAACAGTCAATTATGACAGACTGCAATGACTGTTGAGAAGTCAACATTCAATGTTTGACAGACTGCAATGACTGTTGAGAAGTCAACAGTCAATGTATGACAGACTGCAATGACTGTTGAGAAGTCATTAGCCATGTATGACAGACTGCAATGGCTGTTGAGAAGTCAACAGTCAATGTATGACAGACTGCAATGGCTGTTGAGAAGTCAACAGCCAATGTATGACAGACTGCGCATGGCTGTTGAGAAGTCAACAGCCAATGTATGACAGACTGCAATGACTGTTGAGAAGTCAACAGTCAATGTATGACAGACTGCAATGGCTGTTGAGAAGTCAACAGCCAATGTATGACAGACTGCAATGACTGTTGAGAAGTCAACAGTCAATGTATGACAGACTGCAATGACTGTTGAGAAGTCAACAGCCAATGTATGACAGACTGCAATTACTGTTGAGAAGTCAACAGCCAATTAATGTATGACAGACTGCAATGACTGTTGAGAAGTCAACAGTCATTGTATGACAGACTGCAATGACTGTTGAGAAGTCAACAGTCAGTGTATGACAGACTGCAATGACTGTTGAGAAGTCAACAGCCAATGTATGACAGACTGCAATGACTGCTGAGAAGTCAACAGCAAATGTATGACAGACTGCAATTACTGTTGAGAAGTCAACAGTCAATGTATGACAGACTGCAATGGCTGTTGAGAAGTCAACAGTCAATGTATGACAGACTGCAATGACTGTTGAGAAGTCAACAGCCAATGTATGACAGACTGCAATGGCTGTTGAGAAGTCAACAGTCAATGTATGACAGACTGCAATGGCTGTTGAGAAGTCAACAGCCAATGTATGACAGAATTCAATGGCTGTTGAGAAGTCAACAGTCAATGTATGACAGACTGCAATGACTGTTGAGAAGTCAACAGTCAATGTATGACAGACTGCAATGGCTGTTGAGAAGTCAACAGCCAATGTATGACAGACTGCAATGACTGTTGAGAAGTCAACAGCCATTGTATGACAGACTGCAATGACTGTTGAGAAGTCAACAGTCAATGTATGACAGACTGCAATGACTGTTGAGAAGTCAACAGTCAATGTATGACAGACTGCAATGACTGTTGAGAAGTCAACAACCAATGTATGACAGACTGCAATGACTGTTGAGAAGTCAACAGCTATTGCAGTCTGTCATAAAGTTATCAGAATTACATACAACAACATCAACAGCTATTGCAGTCTGTCATAAAGTTATCAGAATTACATATCCAGCTATATAGAAATATGTGAAGCATTCAGTGTAGCTCCACATTTTGGTGAAATCAGTCAATGTTGATATATTGCCACACATTTTATTGCAGGAGATGGAGGTGGAATTAAACCAATGATGACCTATGATGATGTACCAGCAGTAGACACAGATCCATTACAGTTAATACTCCTTAAGCTTGATCCTGTTCATGAAATCCACCAATCCACTGAGACTAATGTCTGTTCATTGTTCAAAGCTGAGGAGTATATCAGACAGAAAGGAAGTCAGTTTGATATAATCCAAGTAGTGATTACAATGACAGACAGCATTCAACATATCCTATCCTCCAGACAGGAAATCCTGTCATTACTCAGTGTTACAAGGTATCTGGTGACTGATGTCAATTTTGAAGATTTAACATTCCCTGGTAAGTAACCAACACACTGACTTGACATGAAAATACTGTATGGACATGAAAATGGACCTTAAATTTTGACCACAACACACGAACAAAATGTACAATTTCATTTTCTCAACATTCATCCAATGCATAAGTATTAAGATTAAATGTAGCAAACATCATCTGTCATCTCCTGCTTTGAAGCCATTTTGTTTTTAAACAATTTTTTTTCTCATTATATTTCTGCAAACATTTTAAAGAATTTTTTTCTCAATTAAAATTTTATCAGAAATATTACAATGAAGTCTGGTGTAGCAATTCTTAACTGAGAAAATCAATTGATAGAAATGTGTTCTTTGATTACAGAATTTGATGAACAGCTCACCCAGCATGGCACACTAACTCCTCCCATCACAGTGATCAATGAAACTCTAAGTTTACAAGCCAGAAGTTTACTCCCACTCCAAACCAGTGAACAACAACAACTCACAGATTCTGACATCAGATACTTGGCATTAGCACAGTCCACAGTTCAGTCTTTACAAAGTCAACTTGATATTGCCTTGAAAGAAAAGTCTAAATCCAAGCAGCTTTAACAGAAAAGATAATTCTGGAAAGCCAGTTAGCTGAAGCACTGAAAAAAGAGTCACAATTAGAAAAGCAGTGTCAGGAGTACAAGCAGCAGTATCAGAATGCTGAAAAAGTAGTCACTACACAGCTCAGTGAAATTCACAATCTGAGAGAGAAACTGAAAACTGAGCTGGAAAAAAAAGAGAAAGTTATAAATGAACTGAGGACAAAACTAGAACAAGTATCTGATGAACAAGCAGGTACAGAACTGCAGAAGAAAGCTGCAGAAAGTCCTAAACTCGGTGAAAAAATTCTCTCTCAAACGGAACAGGAAGGTGAGTAACAATTAAACAACTTGAATGATAATTCAGCAGCATTAAAGCTCCAAATGGCAATATGTACCGGTATATTTGATATGGCTGCAGAGGAAGCTGTTGGGTTTGTTTGTGTCTGTCATCTGTATGTATGTATCTATCGACTCTACAAACTTTAAATTCAACCATGCATGTGACTATACATGTATTACTTTCCTATGTGGTGTAAAAATACATCATGGTTTGAAATTGGGATTTAATGAAATACGAATGCAACGCATATTCCAAGCCAGGTCATTTTCTTGAAGTTTATAGTCATTTTTTTAGCTCCCATAGCCATATGTATATATGGCAATGGAAGCTATTCTTATAGCTAGGGAAATGTCTGTATGTCTGTATGTCTGTCCGTCAACATCAAAACTCAAAAACCGCTGTACATTTCATCTTGATATTTGGTGTGTACATGGATGATGGGCTGTAGATGAGATTTTGTTCAAATGAAGTTGTCATTGCCAAAAATATGCAAATTAAGTGAAAAAATGTAAAAACGGTCAAAATTGAAAAAACTCAATAACCACTGAGCAGATTACATGAAAAATTAGCATGTAAGTACTTTGGGCTGACATGAAATGATTGTGCACATCCTGGGTCAGTATCTTGGACTTGCTATTTTCATGAATTTTTTTGTAATTTTCTCCCATTTTTGGTCAAAAAAATCTCCTGCTCTGAAACCACAAGTCCGATTGATTTGAAACTTGGTATGGAAGTGCATAGGAGTGACCTTTCCCAAATTAGGGCAAATCGTGGTGAAATTTGCATATTTTTAGTTTACACGTTCATAGACTCCCATGTATAAGGCAGATCTCCATAGACTCCCATGTATAAGGCCACAAAAAATAAAAATTAGTTTCTCATCGTATTCATATTGCAAAAAGGATGCAGTGACACAATTTTTAGTCCCCACGGATGAAGTCCAGTGAGCTTATAGATTGGGTCATGTCCGTCTGTTCGTCCATCCGTGAGTCCATCCGTTCACGCAGATATCTCGGATATTTTGACAAAATGTCATGTGACCTTGATGACCTTTGATCTCAAATATACATATTTGTCCATAACTCAGTAACCACAAGTGCTACAGCCTTCATATATGGTATGATGGGACAGCTTATGACGCCACATATTGTACCTCATTAATTATGCACATATCTAATTTTGAGCGAGCCAATAGAGCTAGAGGTCTGATTTTTGGTATATAGGGATAACTTAGCAAACAATTTTTTTGACAAAATGTCACGTGACCTCGGTGACCTTGACCTCAAATATACATATTTGTCCATAACTCAGTAACCACAAGTGCTACAGCCTTCATGTATGGTATGATGGGACACCTTATGACGCCACATATTGTACCTCATTAATTATGCGCATATCTAATTTTGAGCGAGCCAATAGAGCTAGAGGTCTGATTTTTGGTATATAGGGATAACTTAGCAATACAATTTTTTTGACAAAATGTCACGTGACCTCGGTGACCTTTGACCTCAATATACATATTTGTCCATAACTCGGTAGCCACAAGTGCTACAGCCTTCATGTATGGTATGATGGGACACCTTATGACACCACATACTGTACCTCAATAATTATGCGCATATCTAATTTGAGCAAGCCAATAGAGCTAGAGGTCTGATTTTTGGTATATAGGGATAACTTAGCAATTTTTTTGACAAAATGTCACGTGACCTCGGTGACCTTTGACCTCAAATATACATATTTGTCCATAACTCAGTAACCACAAGTGCTACCCAGTGAGATTCCATTGAAGGAACTACCATCTAGATTCCTGAGCTATTTCAACTCCAAAGTTGCCAAACTTCGTGAAGGCCTCATTAGTTACAGTACCGACACCGGCAACACCTTACCATCTCATAATTTACCAACTTTCAATGAGGTGTCCGTGCATCAGGTCCGTACTCTTATTGAGCGGGCAGCTCCAAAATCATGTGATCTGGATATCCTCCCGACAAACTATATCAAGAAATTCGCCTCTGTTCTTGCACCGTTCATTACGCATCTCTTTAATGCATCACTATCATCTGGTGTCGTTCCCAGTCATTTTAAATCTGCGATCATTCGACCATTGCTGAAAAACCCGGACCTTGATCCAAACAGTCTGAGGAACTACCGACCTGTGTCAAATCTGCCATTTCTATCGAAATTACTTGAACGGGTTGTTGCTTCACAATTGAACATTCACCTGGCTAACCATTCACTGTTAACCAAGTTCCAAAGTGCGTATCGCGCTCACCACAGCACAGAGACTGCCCTTCTGCGTGTGCATAATGACATCATGCTCGCTCTCAACGAAAAGAAAGATGTTCTCCTTATCATGTTGGACTTGTCTGCTGCCTTCGATACGGTTGACCATGATGTACTCCTTCACAGACTTCAATTTCGTTTTGGCATCACGGTAAAGCTCTATCATGGTTCGAATCCTATCTCAACGATCGTAATCAGCGTGTAAAGATAGATTCATTTACATCACCCAGCACAAATATGACATATGGCGTCCCCCAAGGTTCTGTTTTGGGACCAATTCTCTTTACACTGTATACAGCGCCACTTGAAGACATCATTGTCAAGCATGACTTCAACTATATGTTGTATGCGGATGACTCGCAGATTTATGTTGTGTGCAAGAGACCTGATGAAGTGCAAGTTTCTCTTGAGATATGCGTAGATGAAATTCGCAGGTGGATGAGATGCAATATGCTGATTCTCAACGACAATAAGACTGAGGTGATTCAGTTTTCGTCACGCCTGAGATCAGATGCGGTGAAAATTTCAAGCCTTAGGATAGGCGAGTTTGATATCGCCCCGTCCACTTCAGTTCGCAATATTGGTGTTAAACTCAACAACGACGGTTCTGCTTCTGATCATATTAGCCACGTCTGCAGGAAAGGTTTCTACGCACTATCTAGAATTGGCAAGATCCGCCCATTATTGGACAAACCTACAACGGAAAGATGGTTCATGCATTCATTACGTCTCAGCTTGATTATTGTAATAGTCTCCTGTATGGTGTTAATAAGACTCAGCTGGATCGCCTACAATCACTTCAAAATGCTGCGGCTCGTCTCGTCTCCCGGACTCCGAAATTCGATCACATCACACCTGTTCTCATTGATCTTCATTGGCTGCCAGTTGGTGCTCGCATCAAATTCAAATTTTGTTAATCACCTATAAAACCATTCATCGCTTCGCACCACTGTATTTAATCGATTTGCTTGAAATTTACACCCAGTGAGAGATCTCAGATCAGCTGACTCTTTGCGGTTGGTGCCACCTCATGGAAACTTTAATAAGACATATGGGCAGAGAGCATTCTCAGTTTGTGCACCTGCTCTGTGGAATTCGCTGCCGCCAGTGATTCGCAACGCCAGATCTGTGGACTGTTTTAAACGTCTTTTAAAAACTCATCTGTTTAATCAGTGCTATTTGTGATTGAGTTTTTAGGATCATCATCTTCTGTATGGTTTTTTTAACTGGGACTTTTTAACTGGGATTTTTTAACTGGGATTTTCAATTTATTCTGCTGCTTTCGTAATGATTTTTTATCACAGTCTTTTGTTTTATTTTATTTTTATCAATTAATTTTTTACATTTTTATCACCGTCTTTTGTTATTGAAAGAGAATGGTACAGGTGTTGATAGATTTTGATATTGTTTGTCTTCCTTTTCTTCATTGCTGTTGCTGGTTTTAGTATTTGTTTGTTTCTTTTTTATAATATGTAAATCGCACTGAGACGTATGTGTAGTGCGTGTAAGAAATAAATATTATTATTATTATTATGTATGGTATGATGGGACACCTTATGACGCCACATATTGTACCTCATTAATATGTGCATATCTAATTTTGAGCAAGCCAATAGAGCTAGAGGTCTGATTTTTGGTATATAGGGATAACTTAGCAATACAATTTTTTTGACAAAATGTCACGTGACCTCAGTGACCTTTGACCTCAAATATACATATTTTCCATAACTCGGTAACCACAAGTGCTACCCTTCATATTTGGTATGATTGGACACCTTATGACACCACATACTGTACCTCAATAATTATGCACATATCTCATTCTGAGCAAGCCAATAGAGCTGGATGTCTGATAGGGATAACTATAGGAGAGAAATTTTTTGACCAAATGTCATGTGACCTTGATGACCTTTTACCTAGAATATATGTTTATGTCAATAAATAAGTAACCACAAGTGCTATGTCCTTTGTATTTAGTAGGATGGGAGACCTTATGACAACACACGCTTTACCTCATTAATTATGTACACATCTAATTCTGGGCAAGCGAATAGAGCTAGAGATCTGATTTTTTGGCATATAGGGATTAATTAGCAATATAATTTTTTTTTCAAAATGTCATGTGACCTCAATGACCTTTGACCTTGTTATACATATATATGCATATTTCAGTAACCACAAGTTCTATACCCTCCAATTTTGATAGGATATTAGACCTTAAGATGTCACATCTTGTACCTCATTTATAATGCGCATATGTATTTCTTGGCTGGCCAATACTGCTAGAGGTCTGATCTTTTTTTCCCGATTTAGAACCATAACTTAGACATGCCTCATGTGTTTCAAATTGGGAACAACGACATAGACTATGTGCCCATAGATCTCAACATATACACTCCAGTGATACTTCTTAATGACCACATTTTCCTGCCCCATCAAGACTAATACTCCTATTACAAGTGGGGACTATGTCATTGTAAATGACTTGTTGAGTTAATGGTTGTATCACAGTATTCGATATATCTAATTCTGTATTTTTTCCATTTTATATTCTGAATAATTACATTAACATATTTCACTGTCTCCAGTACATTTCATTTAAGTATTTTCACTTCATGCACTTATCCCTTTCACACATGTTCAAATATCTGACCAGAGAACAAACACTAAATAGTCCAGGATGGGAGCTACAGTGTCATTGACGCTATTTTTCCAAATCTGACTTTACAGCTCAGATTACTTTTGAAAATATAATAATTACTACGGTATAGAGCAGGTGATTCTTATCCTATTTGTTAGAATAACTTGAAAGAGTTTCTGACTTTTTGCACTTTATTTCAATGTACATACATGTAGTAAATGCAGACTTGTTACATGAAGGGGTTTGCATCACTTGCAAAACTATAAGTACCTATCAGAGCTTGTTGACAGACAACTACTCCTAATACTACTCCTAATAACAGTTCGTCTTCTCTCTTAATTTAGAGATGTATTATG